>NW_007377515.1:4131-85301 GCF_000475195.1 Diaphorina citri
ATTACTTTCTCCTTCTTTTACTCGGCCTCCTTCTGCCTTCCAACTCTCAAACCCTTCCTCTTCATCTTTCTACCACTTTTCCGTGCTCCTTTCTTTTGCATCTTTTTCTTCAAGACATAGAAATTAGGTTCCGTTCTCTTTTTTTTATTATTTGTACTACCCTTTAATCCTCTTACCTTGCGCTCTCTCTGCCCTCACTTAACAATACCCTCTTTATTACGCTTATTTTCATATCTCTTCTTTGTCAAACCCGACCCCTGAGTTGGCCACATAACATACTCCAGATTTCTAATTGAAATGCTTAATTGAACTTTACTTTTAGACGTTTAAAGTACCTCTAGATGGTCAATAAAATTCTTGTACTGTACTTTGAACCGTTGTAAAAAAGCATGCATTCAATTTGATTCAAATTAGAACCGAAAGTTGTATTGCTGCCAGTCTCAGCTCCACTATTGCAGACTTTAAAGCGCCCTCCTCCTTCTCATCTTTCTTCTACTACTCCTCCAGTCATTCTCCTTCTACTTCTACTCCTTCTCATCCTTCTTCTACTACTCCTCCAGTCATTCTCCTCCTTCTCATCTTTCTTCTACTACTCCTCCAGTCATTCTCCTTCTACTTCTACTCCTTCTCATCCTTCTTCTACTACTCCTCCAGTCATTCTCCTCCTTCTCATCTTTCTTCTACTACTCCTCCAGTCATTCTCCTTCTACTTCTACTCCTTCTCATCCTTCTTCTACTACTCCTCCAGTCATTCTCCTCCTTCTCATCTTTCTTCTACTACTCCTCCAGTCATTCTCCTTCTACTCCTCCTCCTTCTTCTTTTTCCTTCCTTCTCACCCGCTCTTCACCTCCTTGTCTTGCTTAAATTATCTGTTATGCATGATGCCATAAGGAAACATGAACATGACAACAAAATGGATTTAAGGGAGAATTAGGGGAACGTCGGCATAAAAAAAAATATATATATATATAATAATATAAATTATAGGAGAATAGGAAGTAAAAAAGAAGAAGAGGGAAGAGGAGAAGGGGGCGGGGGAAATGGTAAATGACAGACTATGATAGTGAGGTAAAGCCCAAAGTATGATAGCAAAGAATGAGGGGTAAGAAGTTTGCGTGCTGAATTCTACTGATCTCTTCCCTGTAAAAATAAGTTCATGGGAAGCAAAAATACAAGCATTATAGGCAAATACCTACGTTTTATATTATTATTATTTTTATTACTTAATTTTAATATGTATAGAGGGAACTGTACCTGCTATAGTCTCATTGTCCCGAAAGCGTAGAGAGAAAGAAGACACTAAGACAGTGGAGTGGCCAAGTAGACATACCAATGCCATTCCTGGCACCCGGCACTAAATGAACCATACTTCACTGCATGCTCTGGGGCTTTTGACTTTTTGCTGACAGTCTGAACTGACAGTCCCCATGGAAAGATAGACATAGAATAGTTACAAACATAAATATTATAAATAAACAGGCATCTTACAGATATAAATTGGATACAAGCTAATATGTACAAAGATATCTTGTAAGGTTCAGACATAAATATAGGGTTCAAGATTTGAGATTTATGCACGCTATATCTGTCATAAGCTTATTTTACGTCATTATATATCTATCTATCTATCTATCTGCCATTCTGCCTCCTCGATAAAGAATTTTAGCACAAGATTATATGTTCGAAAAAAATCTTCGATGAAGTCACTGCATGCTCTGGGGCTTTTGACTTTTGCTGACAGCCTGAACTGACAGTCCCCATGGAAAGATAGACATAGAATAGTTACAAACATAAAATAATATTATAAATAAACAGGCATCTTACAGATATAAATTAGATACAAGCAAATATGTTCAAAGATATCTTGTAAGGTTCAGACATAAACATAGGGTTCAAGATTTGAGATTTATGCACGCTATATCTGTCATAAGCTTATTTTACGTCATTATATCTATCTATCTGCCTCCTCGATAAAGAATTTTAGCATAAGATTATGTTAGAAAAAAATCTTCGATGAAATTGGTGTAGTTATACATAAAAGAAAGAAAAAGAAAATCTAAACCCTTTACTTCTTTTTAAAAGGTTCAAGTGTCCCCCCACCTTAAGACATTTTAAACAGTTAACTAAGGGCAAAATCGGCATACGAGATTTCCCCACTCCCCTGGATTGTTATAAAATGAACAAATATGGAGGTACGCTAAAACTGCCTATTCTGCCTAGCATGATAGCATAACGTTCTGAAGTTTTAGCTCTGGGAATTTCTGACGTAACTTTTGACCTGTCACAACCTGGACAAAATTACCAGTTCCCCTGTTGTCAAACAAAATTCTACTGAACCGTACTTTATGATAAAGTAGATAATTGTCCAAGTGGGCTAGTTGGTTCATATTATGATACTGATAGTTGTTATTTAATTGTATACCTGGTATTCTGATAAATTTATTATAAATATCGGTATTTATCGAAATTCCTTCGATGAAATTGGTGAAGTTATACATAAAGAAAAATAAAATCTGAACCCTTTAATTCTTTTTAAAAGGTTCAAGTGTCCCCCCACCTTAAGACATTTTAAACAGTTAACTAAGGGCAAAATCGGCATTTAAACAGTTACGAGATTTCCCCACTCCCCTGGATTGTTATAAAATGAACAAATATGGAGGTACGCTAAAACTGCCTATATATTCTGCCTAGCATGATAGCATAACGTTCTGAAGTTTTAGCTCTGGGAATTTCTGACGTAACTTTTGACCTGTCACAACCTGGACAAAATTACCAGTTCCCCTGTTGTCAAACAAAAATCTACTGAACCGTACTTTATGATAAAGTAGATAATTGTCCAAGTGGGCTAGTTGTTTCATATTATGATACTGATAGTTGTTATTTAATTGTATACCTGGTATTCTGATAAATTTATTATAAATATCGGTATTTATCGAAATTCTAGGTTATTAGCCATTTTTTAAAAAAGGTTTGAGAGAAGGAACGGTTACAACTGAGGTCTTATCGTCCTGCCACCGATGAGAGAAGGAAGACAGGATAGATGCTTGACGGTTGTCCTAAAGATGCTAATGAATAAAAAATCCTTCCGGGTTCAATAGTTCTACTGAATTTAAAACTGCTACTGAATCTCAATAAAGATCTTTTGAGGTTTGATAGAAGGAACGGTTACAACTGAGGTCTTATCGTCCTGCCACCGATGAGAGAAGGAAGACAGGATAGATGCTTCACGGTTGTCCCAAAGATGCTAATGAATAAAAAATCCTTCCGGGTTCAATAGTTCTACTGAATTTCAAACTGCTACTGAATCTCAATAAAGATCTTTTGATCCATTCGAACATGAAAGATACCCAATAAAAACCTTTCTGATGATTTTGATGATGATCTTTTGATCCATTCGAACATGAAAGATACCCAATAAAAACCTTTCTGATGATTTTGATGATCATTAAATAGTGTAATTGAAAGAGTATCTTAGTATTATGTAAGTCCAACCTATTGATCCAAAGAGTTCGCCTTTCTGCCTCATAAAACCATCTCATTGCTTCTTCTATAAAAGGACCTAAAATAATGATAGCCAGCAGGCATATGGACAAAGGTATTTGATAGAAGGAACGGTTACAACTGAGGTCTTATCGTCCCGCCACCGATGAGAGAAGGAAGACAGGATAGATGCTTGACGGTTGTCCCAAAGATGCTAATGAATAAAAAATCCTTCCGGGTTCAATAGTTCTACTGAATTTAAAACTGCTACTGAATCTCAATAAAGATCTTTTGATCCATTCGAACATGAAAGATACCCAATAAAAACCTTTCTGATGATTTTGATGATCATTAAATAGTGTAATTGAAAGAGTATCTCAGTATTATGTAGGTCCAACCTGTTGATCCAAAGAGTTTGCCTTTCTGCCTCATAAAACCATCTCATTGCTTCTTCTATAAAAGGACCTAAAATAATGATAGCCAGCAGGCATATGGACAAAGGTATAATCAGTATAATGGACTTTGAAGCTGCGGACCTTTGCTAGGAGAGGTCATCTTTGTTGAAGCGAAACGTCTCAAACGTCAACCAGACAATTGATTTCATGATCATCCAATACGTGACATGATTGATAGAAAAGCTCCTTTTAATAGTATTATTATTAAGGAGCGCAGCTGCGCTCCACCCCGCCAAGTTAAAATTTTACAGCGCTACTAAATCTCCTAGTTGTCCAAAATACATATCCAACATAAATGTACATTGTTTCATGTCAATCGGCCGCGGCCAAGCAAAAGTGACTCAAAAGTTAGAGGCAAGATTTGACCCAAAGGTATGTACATATGTACATAACTAACTTGGATCTTCCTAAAAAGTAGTTAGGATGTACTTATTGTACATGGGATATTCCTATTGTGTGGACATAACCCTCAGGCAAAATGCTAATGACCTGAGCACGATGCATAATCTTTCACATCTTGACTTTTTCAATTTATGCCATCCAAATTAGGGGTGGACCCGAGTAAGGAAACATAAAAATCTAGGGTGAACCTAAAAGTCCATTTTATTGCTATCACAAATGGGAGTGTTTTTTTCTTCTCCTTTTTGAGGGTCTGAGGTAGTGTTTTGGTCAAATCAGTGCCAGGAAATGGATGTTGCACGCTTTTGAATTTAATCGTCAGCAGATTAGATACTTAAATTGAAACTGTCATGTCATGACCAAGAAAGATTACATCCGTAGGTTAAAGATGAGACAGCAAAATCCCCACAGAAATTTCTACTTTCGAACACCGTGGTAGGCAATTTTTACTGTGAAAAAGCTGAAAACTTTGTCAAATTGTGTTCACACAGATTCGGCTCCGACGCAGGGTTTGAACCCAAACCCTTCGGCTTGAGAGCTAACGCCTCAATTCATTCGACCACGGAGGCTGGTCTAAAGATTTTTTACTTCTGGCTATTTGTAGCTTATAGCGTGTTCGATGATGTGGTCTAAGCCCTACCCGTATACAACTTCTGAGTCTGACCTAATGGCTTGGCAAGGACGTTCGCATAGATTGAAGGTAAGAGAAAGATTTTTTTACTTCTAGCTATTTGTAGCTTATAGCGTGTTTGATGATGTGGTCTAAGCCCTACCCGTATACAACTTCTGAGTCTGACCTAATGGCTTGGCAAGGACGTTCGCATAGATTGAAGGTAAGACGGTACGTACACACCTGTGGCTTTATTTTATGCCATGACGTGCTGTGTAAATCCGGAATGTCTGGTAAGTTCTCATGGTGAGAGTTGTGCTGGCCAGTTCGGTGTTTAGTTGCTTACTCCTATGGGGGCTTTGTGATAGTTATGGTTCCGTGTAGGGGAGCCAGTTTTGGTGTTTACTCCTATGGGGGTTTTGTGATAGTTTTGGTTCCGTGTAGGGTATCGGTGGTAGTTGTTCTGGCGTTAGATATCCTGTCGTTTTTGCTCGCCGTTGGAGTTTGGTAACGAAGAAAGTTGACTACGGGGGTGTCCTCTTTTTCACTCAAATCAGACCTGTGCAATGAAGCGTTGCAAGTTTTCAGGTATGGACTCAGAAATACTCAGGATCGAGTGCCAGCACAAGCATCGACGTCGCGTCGATCGATGTCGACTGTAAACACTGCGTCGATAACTTCTCCTTGTCGATTGACTACAATATGTTTGGACACACCTTTATATCTGCGCTGTGATTCCTGCTGGAGCTGCGTAGTTGCGTTTGCCAGCTTTCAGATAGTTTTAAATCAGAGCAAACTTCATTCCATTACTTTCGAACCATTCCATAATAATGGAAACGATTCCACATGACAAGAGTATTTTTTTTTTTTTTAGTCATCCACCACCTGTGGTAGCTCAGCATAGCTATGCGTATGACTCATTATCACTCAAAGTTGCAAAATAGTCTTAGGGCTTTGTGATAGTTATGGTTCCGTGTAGGGGGGCCAGTTTTGGTGTTTACTCCTATGGGGGTTTCGTGATAGTTTTGGTTCCGTGTAGGGTGTCGGTGGTAGTTGTTCTGGCGTTAGAAGTCCTGTCGTTTTTGCTCGCCGTTGGAGTTTGGTAACGAAGAAAGTTGACTACGGGGGTGTCCTCTTTTTCACTCAAATCAGACCTGTGCAATAAAGCATTGCAAGCTTTCATATTATATGGACTCGGAAATACTCAGGATCTAGTGCGAGCACAAGCATCGACGTCGACTGTAAACACTGCGTCGATAACTTCTCCTTGTCGATTGACTACAATATGTTTGGACACACCTTTATATCTGGATTTGCGCTGTGCCAGCTTTCAGATAGTTTTAAATCACAGCAAACTTCATTCCATTACTTTCGAACCATTCCATAATAATGGAAACGATTCCACATGACAAGAGTATTTTTTTTTTTTAGTCATCCACCACCTGTGGTAGCTCAGCATAGCTATGCGTATGACTCATTATCACTCAAAGTTGCAAAATAGTCTTCATTAAAATAATTCTTCATTCGAAAGGAATGCGAGGTGGTCTTGCTTGGTTGGCGTAGTCATCCACCACCTGTGGTAGCTCAGCATAGCTATGCGTATGACTCATTTAACTCATTATCACTCAAAGTTGCAAAATAGTCTTCATTAAAATAATTCTTCATTCGAAAGGAATGCGAGGTGGTCTTGCTTGGTTGGCGTATACTCGTAGCTTCATGTAATAACACTTTTGGATTGGTAACTTGTAGCAAGTAGCATGTAGTTCCACGCTTCATGTAATAACACTTTTGGATTGGTAACTTGTAGCAAGTAGCATGTAGTTCCACTTGAGTTCATTTCAAGAGTTCAAATCTTTGTCTGAAGTGATTTTTATAATACCGGAATAGTTCCTTTTTATCTTTGGAAAAAAGTGTCCAACTCGAATTCTTTAGGTCATTCTGGTACACAAAAATAAATATTCAAGTATCTCTAATTCTCTATATCTATTATCTAGTTCCACTTGAGTTCATTTCAAGAGTTCAAACCTTTGTCTCAAGTTTTTATATGTAATACCGGAATAGTTTCTTTTTATCTTTGGAAAAAAGTGTCCAACTCGAATTCTTTAGGTCATTCTGGTACACAAAAATAAATATTCAGGTATCTCTAATTCTCTATATCTACCTATAATCAAATCAAGTATTCTTTAGGGCATCTATTTTGCTTTGAACTTTAATTATTGCCAGAAGTCTCCTTATTACTTAATTACTTTACTATTGAAAGGAAATGTGTTCAACAAGTGATTTTTTATATGTAATACCGGAATAGTTCCTTTTTATCCTTGGGGAAAAAAGTGTCCAACTCGAATTCTTTAGGTCATTCTGGTACACAAAAATAAATATTCAAGTATCTCTAATTCTCTATATCTATTATATCTACTTATAATCAAATCAAGTATTCTTCAGGGCATCTATTTTGCTTTGAACTTTAATTATTGCCAGAAGTCTCCTTATTACTTAATTACTTTACTATTGAAAGGAAATGTGTTCAATTCCTTTGGTTCTTTATTAGTTCTCCAGTCCTCATTGTGGCTGGTTATACTTACCTAACTGTTTGTTGTATTGTTATTGGCTTCGCATTGCTTTTATTATGGTTTCATTTGCAATTATATAACGCTTCCAGAAATGTGATTGTAATATTTCTTAGATACGCCCCAAGCTCTTCTTTGATCTTAGATCATAGAATATTTTTAGATCTTCACCAACAAGTCTTCCATTGAATTGGATTACAATGACTGGTTATACTTACCTAACTGTTTGTTGTATTGTTATTGGCTTCGCATTGCTTTTATTACGGTTTCATTTGCAATTATATAACGCTTCCAGAAATGTGATTGTAATATTTCTTAGATACGCCCCAAGCTCTTCTTTGATCTTAGATCATAGAATATTTTTAGATCTTCACCAACAAGTCTTCCATTGAATTGGATTACAATGGCCGATGTAGTTTGCATTATGCTATTGAAAATATTGCACTGCTGGTCGATTCTACAAATTAGTATTGGTCCAGCCTTTCATGAGTCGGAATGTCGGATAGTAAACTACATATTATGATATTGGTTCTCAGGATTCTCTCTTATCTGCATACTGCGGCTTCGTAATTGATATGCCATCTGTTTTTGTATCATGGTCTATTAGAGGTCTTGGTCCAGCCTTTCATGAGTCGGAAAGTAAACTACATATTGTGATATTGGTTCTCAGGATTCTCTCTTATCTGCATTCTGCGGCTTCGTAATTGATATGCCATCTGTTTTTGTATCATGGTCTATTAGAACACATTCCTGGGCTTCTGTTTTGAATTGTTCCAATGAGGAAATTATTTCTTCCTCTTCAAATGCAGTATTACACATGTTGTCAGTATGAGTACACGAACTGAAGACTTGAAAGAGTACTGTACGAGTATGATCGACAGATGTTCAGGAAATCACGATTGTGACGGAGCTTTTTTGACCAAAGGTTCAAATTTCACTCGTTGCCTTTGGTTAAACATTGTGAGGTACTTTTTTTTCGACCGAATTGTCTCGACCATTCCCTGATACATAGTTGCTCTGAAGGGAGAGGAAGAAGGAGGAGGAGGAGGAGGAGGAGGGCTTATGATGTAACATGAAGATGTAAGATTGTATGTTTCAGGAAATCACGATTGTGACGGAGCTTTTTTGACTAAAGGTTCAAATTTCACTCGTTGCCTTTGGTTAAACATTGTGAGGGACTTTTTTTTCGACCGAATTGTCTCGACCATTCCCTGATACATAGTTGCTCTGAAAGGAGAGGAAGATGGAGGAGAAGGAGCAGCAGCATATAAGGGATAAGATTTCTCCCATCTCCTCCTTCTAATCTTGATTGAAAGATGACTCCTTGTGGTCCTGCTAAAACGGAGGAAGGTCAAAAGTTACATCATTATTGGTACAATTGTACATTCAGTTAATGTTCGTACATAACTACTCGTTTCTCAAGTACACAATAGTTGAATGTTGCAAAGGATTATGCCACTTGAAGTCCATTCTCCTAGAATACATTTTAATATGAGATAAAAGTTTCCGAGAAAGTCTTTCACCCATTAAAGTAATTTAATATTAAATGTGATTGAACGCATGATTTCTCAGGCTTATCTGGATAATCTGGTATCTCGTCTGGCTGGGGACTTAAAACAGGGAGGATACCAGCCTGGAATTTCCCTTTGCTGAAGAAAGTAGCAAAGTTTGAGTGCGAAGGCATCCACTCGTAAAAAAAATGTAGTAAAAACCAAAATGTCAGTCTAAAGCTGTTTTCCTATTGACATCGACAGTGTATTCGATCCACTCGTAAAAAAAAATTGTAGCCAAAACCAAAATGTCAGTCTAAAGCTGTTTTCCTATTGACATCGACAGTGTATTCGATGCGAATGAGGTACGTCGCACATTGGAACCGTAGTTGCCTGAAAAGGTGAAAAACCAGGCTCTCTATCATTTTCATATGTTTGATTTTTCAGGCGACTACGCGTTCCTAAAACTCGCGCGAAAACTCCAATGTACGACGGGCCTCAGTTGAACTCATCAGTCCGGTAGTCTTCTCGCCTCTATTATTCCAACCTGATCTGGGAGACTTCCAAGTCTCTTCCATTAGGACTTCATGCTTGGTAACCACATGTAAATTAATGGGCGAAAATCGATTTCGAAGCATGAAATCAGTTTTGACGGTTGCGTTCTTGTTTACGAGCTATTATGGACGATTTTCCATAGAAACAGGAGGTGAATATGATAACATAACATAAAAGAAACACACGTTACGTACGTAGATACGTTCTTTATTTCATACGTTTGTGCCAATATCTTTTTTTCTTCATCTTTTCTCGTGTTCAGACGGGGTCGCCGTTTTTCGTCAGCCTCTCACGGTTCGAAAAGACTATACTTATTATGATGGTTACATACAGGAATGGAATAGACCTCTGGTATAGGGACACGAACAGATGCATGTACAGAGGTATCTCTTAATACTTTCATTAGTTTGAAAGTTGCAGTGCATGCGATTGTGAAATGTGAACGCACGCATGATTTTGTGTGTTTTTCCCCCCGTCTTCTTCAGCTTGGGTGGTTCTAAATGTACCTATAGCTTTAGCCTGTAGCCCTATAGGCTGTTCAAGAAATTGGACCTACTTGTACATTGCATACTTTTGATACCCAAAATAATTATCATCTTGTGAAATAAATGTATATCCACTAACCTACTACGTAGAACAAAACCCAATGTGACAGTTATAAATAATTTGCTAGTCCAAACAAAGGGAAGACATAATATTTGATTGGACAATTATAATTATCATCTTGTGATATAAATGTATACCCACTAGCTTACTACGTAGAACAAAATCCAATATGGCAGTTATAAATAATTTGCTAGTCCAAACAAAGGGAAGAAAGACATAATATTTTATTGGATAATTTTCTATATTTTTTGTGACTCATACTCATCCGATATTGAGCCTAATGCTGAACATCAAATTTGAACTCTTCACTAATCCTTGTTTACGTAAACAATGGTGACTCATACTCATCCGATATTGAGCCTAATGCTGAACATCAAATTTGAACTCTTCACTAATCCTTGTTTACGTAAACAATGACCCAAAAAATCTTCCCTCCGAATAGTCTCTTATCTGAGACCTAAATTCGCCTAATGACATCGGTTTCACGCCCGGTAAATATCCGGAACACATCAGATCGTCGTCAGATACATAATTCCTAAAACTGCCTAAACCATTCAGATAGTTCCCAAACCATTCAGATTTCAGATGGTTCCTGAAACACAAATTCTGGCCATGTAGGAAGCGGAGAATTAAGATAACCATTCTTGCTTCATCGTTCACATAACCTAATCTTTCGGTTTCCTCCCAAAACAAGTAATTGACTTCCATTAACCGAGTACACTAATCTCATCTTCATTATCTCACCGCATCTGAAAATATTGTTTTGGATGAGACCTACATCGTTGTTTGATGAGGATTGGGGATCAGAATTTTTTGTTTTATATGACACTTTGGTGATGACTTATGACTAGTTATGACATTCTATACCGATATGCGTTGTCAAACACGAGTAGGTTATACAATTTCCTTTAATATTAAAATTATTAGATAACTGAGCGGATTCAGAATAAGTAGGAGGATCAGTAGTCAGTAGGCATACACTCAATATAAAGTTAAAGTTATTCCTGTACTGCCTAACAGTTGTAAATTTGGATTTCAGTACAAGAGTTGGATTCTCCTTGCTAAAAAAATTAGCAAAGGATGAGTGCAAAGGGCATCCACGCGTAATTTTTTGTAGCCAAAATCAAATTGCAGCCCAAAAGCGATCACTCTAGGGCTGATTGAGGGCTGACGAATAACGCTGACCCCTTCTGAACACGGGAAAAGGCAAAGAAAAAGAAGAAGAGTAGGTACAAGAGTTGAATTCTTACACAGTTGTTTCCTTATCATTATCACAATGTGCCGGTTCATCAGCATCACCTCAAGGACTGCATTTGAGAGTTGACTTTTTCACGACAATACATTGAAGTTTCGAAACTCATCGAACAGCCTTTATCCAGAGACTGGTCTTAAACACACTAGAAATCCGAACGTCTCATCCTTTCTAAACAAGAATAAAGAATATTATACTCCGTAGTGGAATGCATCACTCGATCGAGAAAACAAATGATTTATGACTCATACTCATCCGATATTGAGCTTAATGCTGAACATCAAATTTGAACTCTTCACTAATCCTTGTTTACGTAAACAGTGACCGAAAAAATCTTCCCTCCCAATAGTCTCTTATCTGAGACCTAAATTCGCCTAATGGCATCGGTTTCACGCCCGGTAAATATCCGGAACACATCAGATCGTCGTCAGATAATTCCTAAAACTGCCTAAACCATTCAGATAGTTCCCAAACCATTCAGATTTCAGATGGTTCCTGAAACACAAATTCCGGCTATGGAGGAAGCGAAGAATTAAGATAACCATTCTTGCTTCATCGTTCACATAATCTAATCTTTCGGTTTCCTCCCAAAACAAGTAATTGACTTCCATTAACCGAGTACACTAATCTCATCTTCATTATCTCACCGCATCTGAATTCCTAAAACTGCCTGAACCATTCAGATTTCAGATGGTTCCTGAAACACAAATTCCGGCTATGGAGGAAGCGGAGAATTAAGATAACCATTCTTGCTTCATCGTTCACATAACCTAATCTTTCGGTTTCCTCCCAAAACAAGTAATTGACTTCCATTAACCGAGTACACTAATCTCATCTTCATTATCTCACCGCATCTGAAAATTGTTTTGGATGAGACCTACATCGTTGTTTGATGAGGATTGGGGATCAGAAATTTTTGTTTTATATGACACTCTGGTGATGACTTATGACTAGTTATGACATTCTATACCGATATGCGTTGTCAAACACGTGTAGGTTATACAATTTCCTTTAATATTAAAATTATTAGATAACTGAGCGGACTCAAAATAAGTAGGAGGATCAGTAGTCAGTAGGGATACACTATTACACTCTCGATATAAAGTTAAAGTTATTCCTGTACTGCCTAACAGTTGTAAATTTGGATTTCAGTACAAGAGTTGGATTTCCCTTGCTAAAAAATTAGCAAAGGATGAGTGCAAAGGGCATCCACTCGTAATTTTTTGTAGCCAAAATTAAATTGCAGCCCAAAAGCGATCACTCTAGGGCTGATTGAGGGCTGACGAATAACGCCGACCCCGTCTGAACACGGGAAAAGGCGAAGAACGGACTCAGAATAAGTAGGAGGATCAGTAGTCAGTAGGTATATGTATACACTCTCAATATAAAGTTAAAGTTATTCCTGTACTGCCTAACAGTTGTAAATTTGGATTTCAGTACAAGAGTTTAGATTCCCCTTGCTAAAAATTTAGCAAATGTTGAGTGCGAAGGGCTTCCACTCTTAATTTTTTGTAGCCAAAATCAAATTGCAGCCCAAAAGCGATCACTCTAGGGCTGATTGAGGGCTGACGAATAACGCCGACCCCGTCTGAACACGGGAAAAGGCGAAGAAAAAGAAGAAGAGTAGGTACAAGAGTTGAATCCTTACACAGTTGTTTTCTTATCACAATATGCCGGTTCATCAGCATCACCTCCAGGATTGCATTTGAAAGTTGAGTTTTTCACAATAACAGTAAATTGAAGTTTCAAAACTCCGTGAACAGCCTTTATCCAGAGACTGGTCTTAAACACACTAGAGATCCGAACGTCTCATCCTTTCTAAACAAGAATAAAGAATATTATACTCCGTAGTGGAATGCATCACTCGATCGAGAAAACAAATGATTAAAGAAGAGTAGGTACAAGAGTTGAATCCTTACACAGTTGTTTTCTTATGACAATATGCCGGTTCATCAGCATCACCTCCAGGATTGCATTTGAGAGTTGAGTTTTTCACAATAACAGTAAATTGAAGTTTCAAAACTCCGTGAACAGCCTTTATCCAGAGACTGGTGTTAAACACACTAGAGATCCGAACGTCTCATTCTCATCCTTTCTAAACAAGAATAAAGAATATTACTCCGTAGTGGAATGCATCACTCGATCGAGAAAACAAATGATTCGGAACCGAGGAGTGATCGAAAACCACTCGAGGCGAAAGACGTTCGCTCACGACTGACGAAGAATTCGTCGTGACCACACACAAAAGCAGAGACTGCGAGTCTGGCGAGATTCAAGTGCGAAATCATGAAGAGCTCGATGATTGCACTTTCAAGTACTGATTTACATTCCCGCTGAACTGCTGCAAGAAACTATACCTTCCATGGGTTATTGGTTATTGAAGATAGTGTTGTAAGAAGTGGAGAAGAATGATTTCAACGGCATGGTAGAGAGTATGAGTATATGTTAATGTGGGTGTATTCCTGTATTCTCATCTGGTGATTCACTGTGGGAAATGAATTTAACTTGATTAAGTAATTATTTTAATTAATGGAATACGAATACTACATATACTGCTTGAGGAGCTTGCTGTGATTCTATGATCCCAAGGTAGCTTTGAGGGAAAAACACACATCGACTGCAATTGGACAGCATTATGCAGAAAAGAACCAACCATAAGGCAAGTACCCTTTTAGATGGTTCTTTTCTGCCATGTTGTGGGTGTATTCTCAGCTGGTGATTCACTGTGGGAAATGAATTTAACTTGATTAAGTAATTATTTTAATGAATGGAATACTGCTTGAGGAGCTTGCTGTGATTCTATGATCCCAAGGTAGCTTTATCCCTCAAATTGAGGGAAAAAACACACATCGACTGCAATTGGACAGCATTATGCAGAAAAGAACCAACCATAAGGCAAGTACCCTTTTAGATGGTTCTTTTCTGCTACCAAGGTACCATACACCATGTTATTGTGGGTGTATTCCTGTATTCTCATCTGGTGATTCACTGTGGGAAATGAATTTAACTTGATTAAGTAATTATTTTAATTAATGGAATACTGCTTGAGGAGCTTGCTGTGATTCTATGATCCCAAGGTAGCTTCGAGGGAAAAACACACACCGACTGCAATTGGACAGCAGCATTATGCAGAAAAGAACCAACCATAAGGCAAGTACCCTTTTAGATGGTTCTTTTCTGCTTAATGTTGTTCAATTGCTTCAAGGATTTGCTGAAGTTAAGATTAAGACTTAACTTCAATCTATTCAGGAAGTGTGTATATTGGTATAATAAGCTCAACTTGAAATTTCCGGAGTTTTCTATGATTGATAACGTCAATGGGTGTAACGTCACTGTATAACTGCTAAGGTTTTTTTTTTCTTTTTCTTTTTTAAGTGACGGACAAGCTACTCGCCTCATATTAACTTCACCCAGCCTGTAGGACCGGGAAAGGCCAGCAGCACGCGATTGCTCAGGTGGTCACCCATTCGGATACCAACAACAAAAACCAGTTTTTTTTTTTTGGTTTTTTGGCTTTATGGTTTTCTGGACAAAATTTGCACCACCATTTTCGTGATCCTGGTAAAAAGACCAAATTTGATATATAGGTCGACCAGGTTTGGATAAGTCCTTCTATGGGGACAGACTGACTGACTGACAGACAGACACCGAAGCGAATACAATAGTCCGTCCCTTATGCCTTTTTATTACTATTGTAAAAAGCGGTGCTGATGGCTTAATTCACCAAAGTTAGGAAGTAATAATTTATCTACATGAATAATACTAGATAACTCTTTAAGGTGGTCTAGGAATAAAGCTTGCTGGACATGATTGGTTCCTGTCAGGCAAAAGCAACAGTTTCCTGGAATGAAAGTCTTCAAGTAAACCAGTAATGTCATTGAAGAAGGCTTCTCTAATAGGATGACTAGAAAACCAGCAACTCCAAGAAGACAAGCTGACTAGATAAGAAATCCAATATTTCATGTTACTAACTATGTAGTAACTATCTTCTCAATTCATTATTGACAAACATTTTTTCCCCATTAAAATTCTTCAGTAAAATTAGAAAACAAGATGAGCAAGTCGTACAGAAATCTCGTCATTAGAAGAAGTTTTCAATTAGAGGATTTTGACGTAGGTACCCATCTAATAAGTATTTTGCAAAAATAGCAAACATTATAGAAATAGGAAGGGGTACCTACCTTACCTACGATTATTTCGTAGAATAGTTGTTAGTTAGGTACCTATATCGAAAAGAACATTTTGTTAATACTCAAAGAAGTTACTGGCAAAATATTCGGAGTCGTTATTAAAAACGCCATTTCATCTTTCAAAGTCCTGGACAAAATTCATACATAGTTTCACCTCGTCCATCGACGGACAGCCGGCCGGTCGTCTATGTTTGGACACAGCTCAAGGGATTGTGTATTTTCCTTTAGGGCGGAAACTTACGGAACCAGGTCCCTTTTGGATACTGAAAACTAGATCTTCGATGGTTGGGTAAGCGCACATCTCTTGGATTTCCAATGGTTAAGAGAAGGCGCTACCACGCCACCTAGAATCTACGCCACCTAGAATCTACACCACCTAGTGGTTGAACTCATTTCGGTATTTTCCTTCAGAAAAGGGGAAATTCTCTCAGTTTCTGAAAGGAAATTACAACTAGTAAAATTATCAGAGAGTTCAGTGAACTCTCCAAACAAGTTAAGCTTTTCTTCTTCAATAATTTTCGGTTCCAAAAGTGTTCTTCAAAATTTTATTTTATTTTTTAATTCGGTAGTGAGGTTTGTGTTTCTTTTTACTTTTTATTTATTTATTTATTTAATAAGTTATGTCAAAAAACATCAGACAATTCTGCATGAAACAAAATTGTCGGAAGGTACACACAGATGACCTTGGTGAAACATTGCCCAGTGTTAAATCGACATTGGGAAAATCTACCAACCAGGTAGCCAGAGTGTCCGGTGTTAAAGTTTCAGCCAGTCGTTATGGTTGGCTACGTCAGTTTCTATCCTGGCTGCCATGTTGCCAGTTTCTATCCTGGCTGTTGCCAATTGTTTGTCATGTCTTGGCCATGGTGTGAATGGTCTGTGGTACAATGGATGTCTTAATGTTCCGGGTTGAGGACAATATCACAATACCAGTAGTAGGTCAGAACCATAGAATAGGAGTATCTATACCTATACATACCAGGAAGATAGTAAAATGTATCTACATACACTCATACACAGTAGGAAGAAAAAAAATACTATTCTGCTACGATAATAGCTTAAATTGGTCATAAAAAGCTGAAATTGGTCCGGGGGGAAACAAACACACACACACACAAATGGACTCATTGTTCTACCGAGAGCTCTCTGCTGAACAAACATAAATTTGCAACAAAAATATACAAAAAAGGAAGAAAAAAGAAGACACACCTGATAAATTTGCAAAAAAAAAAATGCAAGAAAGAAAACAAAAGAGAGAGAGAGAGAGAAAGTTGAACTTCATACTAAAACGAAGGTCACACAAAATTACAAACGCTGAAATAGCATGGGCTGACGGCTGCATTGCACTGATAACAGCTGAATTATATCCCACATTATGCTATTTCTGCACACCAGTAGGGAGGGGGGGATTATATCCCACATTATGCCATGTTTGTACACCAGGGGCCAGGGGGGAAACGGGATTAACGGGAAACTGGGGAGGTTATCATCTTTCCCTTCGGACTCCCCAGAGACACCCGACAATGACAGTAACACGATGGGCAAAAGTACCCAGCTCCAAGGAAGGGGGAAGCCACAGTAGGAGGAAATCATAGTAAATGGTTTAACTTCACTGTATAAAGGCTAAGGGTTTTAGTGACGGGGGTTATACCCCTCATACGGAGACAAGCTACCCGTCTCCTCACATTAGCCTAACCCAGCCTGAGTGAGGCCGGGAGCCGGGAAAAGCTAGCAGCACACGGATGGTCCAGATGGTCACCCAACCGGATACCGACCACGCGTAATGTTCCTTAATATAAAAAGGGAAATTAACATAACATTATAGCTTTTTTACCACACGTGTTTCGCCATTTACGGCATCTTTGGTCTACTGGGAACTGGTACATTCAACGTGCTACCGCATCCCACATTATGACATGTCTGCACACCAGGGGGGAAACGGGATTAACATGAAACTGGGGAGGTTATCATCTTTCCCTTCGGACTCCCCAGAGACACCCGACAATGGCAGGAACACGATGGGCAAAAGTACCCAGCTCCAAGGAAGGGGGGAAGCCACAGTAGGAGGAAATCATAGTAAAGGGTTTTAGGTCCCTGTAAAACTACTAAGGGTTTTAGTGACGGGGGTTATACCCCTCATACGGAGACAAGCTACCCGTCTCCTCACATTAGTCTAACCCAGCTTGAGTGGGGCCGGGAGCCGGGAAAAGCTGGCAGCACACGGATAGTACAGATGGTCACCCAACCGGATACCGACCACGCGCAATGTTCCTTAATATAATAAAGGAAGGACGGACTAAAAAGGGAAATTAATATAACATTATAGCTTTTTTACCACACGTGTTTCGCCATTTACGGCATCTTTGGTCTACTGGGAACTGGTACATTCAACGTGCTACCGCCACACCGCGCCGCTGGCTTTTTATCGAGCAGACAGCAGACAAAGGACGAATTGAAAAAGCTCCTCAGGGGAAACCACAGTGAAGCAGACACAAGTTGCAAATCCTGGCACACGGCCAAACGGTATGAAAGCTCCGCGAGAACAATGCACATGACCTTGCCGAGAAAGTAGAACAAATTGTGGAACAGAGCAAATACTACTGCCTCTTCGATGACCGAGGATACCACTAGCGAAACAGTAGCAATAGACCACAGTGACTTTATCAGCATAGTATAATTAGTAGGGAATGACCATACTCGCATTAACCAGGGCCGTATATAGAAATTTTTCTGGGAGGGGGGGTCCAAACACAGTGATGAACCAGGGAATAAGGGGTGGATGCTACAAATTTTCGAAGTCTGGCCTACAGTAGGTACAGGAGAAAAGTGAAGCTCGAAGGGTGAGGGTGACCGAGCCCCTCAACCCCAATTTTTCGGTGTCTGACGGTACAATAAAGGAGAAAAATGGAGCTTGAGGGGGGGGGCCCTCGGCCCCCTCTAAATACGGCCCAGGCATTAGCGGCATAGTTATGAATGATAGGTAAATAATATTATAAATGTTCTTCTTAATCCTAATGCTAATTTACTTGTGGTGAAGTCGGTGTAGTGTTAATACCATTTTATTTGTGGTAGGATCGGTGAAAAAAGTCAATTTCGCCGGCAAAGATGAAAGTAGGACTTTTGGGAGCAACGTCCTTACAAGACCATACAACAGGTGTTCTACTTATTGGTTATTGGTCACCTGGTGATTGTTACTTTCGATGCTACTGAAGTTTCACTCGGGCGGAATAAAGAAGATGTTCTACATATACTTGTATGTCAAATCTTTATTAGTGTAGCGATAAACGAACTTTGGAAGTCACTTGCTGAACCTCGATGAATTTCCTGTAGTTACTTACAATCTCACTCGGGCGGAATAAAGAAGATGTTCTACATATACTCGTATGTCAAATCTTTATTAGTGTAGCGATAAACGAACTTTGGAAGTCACTTGCTGAACCTCGATGAATTTCCTGTAGTTACTTACAATAGCAGAAAAAGCAGACTAGACTAGAAGTAATTGTCATCAAGTTCATCAAAATAGATCCAAAATCTGACTAGCTGACTACTGTGACTTGCATGACTTTGAATCGTGTCCCTTTTTTAAGTAGTCCCCTGATGGCGATTATTAGAAGGTTGTGGACCTCAATCGCCCTAAGTCATGCCCCTGTGAGATGGTCAAAACTTGGACGTAAACTAAACAGACATGCTAAGAAGATTCTCAAAAAACCTGTGAGATGGTCAAAACTTGGACGTAAACTAAACAGACATGCTAAGAAGATTCTCAAAAAACCACAGGATGGGATTTCACCGAAGAGGATCAATAAGGTATTGTCTTGGATTGCGACTCTCATTTGTTATAACTAGCCTCACTAGTCAGTGATCTTGTTTTTTATATGAGGCTCAAGTCGTTATTGCATTAAGAATTCCTATGCGACGTACCTTATTCGCATCGAATACACTGTCGGTGTCAATAGGAAAACAGCTTTAGACTGACATTTTGGTTTTGGCTACAATTTTTTTACGAGTGGATTGAATACACTGTCGATGTCAATAGGAAAACAGCTTTAGACTGACATTTTGGTTTTGGCTACATTTTTTTTACGAGTGGATCGAATACACTGTCGATGTCAATAGGAAAACAGCTTTAGACTGACATTTTGGTTTTGGCTACATTTTTTTTACGAGTGGATCGAATACACTGTCGATGTCAATAGGAAAACAGCTTTAGACTGACATTTTGGTTTTGGCTACAATTTTTTAATCGTGTCCCTTTTTAAGTAGTCGCCTGGTGCCGATTATTAGAAGGTTGGTTACCTCAATCGCCCTAAGTCATGCCCATTGGACGTAAACTAAACAGACATGCTAAGAAGATTCTCAAAAAACCATAGGATGGGACTTCACCGAAGAGGATCAATAAGGTATTGTCTTGGCTTACGACTCTCATTTGTTATAACTAGCCTCACTAGTCAGTGATCTTGTTTTTTTATATGAGGCTCAAGTCGTTATTGCATTAAGAATTCCTAGATGTGGTCATTGTTGTCCTTAACTGTGTCAGTCCAGCTATCAATATCGGTTTCCTTTCAAGAAACCTGACGCGTTCCCTTCCAAAGTTGTTTTTTGCTGGTCTTACGATATTGGTTGCAAAACGATATCTGACCACTGCAGACCTGTAATATTTGGAATGTTCAAGTTGGTATTTATTTGAGGTTGAACCAATGTAATCTTAGGCCAGCCACTCACTATCAGGTAGACCTGATGAGGCGTCAGGTCTACCTGATAGAGTCAGTTGTACCTGATAGTGTGTGTGCTCATCAGGTAGACCTGACAGACGGACCTTTTCATCCGCACCTGATAGTGTGTGTGCCTATCAGGTCTCAGATATACCACCTTTCAGGTCTACCTGATAGTGAGTGGCTGCCCTTAGTTTTATTAACGTCTGAATGCTCAGCTATTTACAGTTTCATTGTCGATGTCAATAGGAAAACAGCTTTAGACTGACATTTTGGTTTTGGCTACAATTTTTTTTACGAGTGGATCGAATAGCTCATCAGGCAGACCTGACAGACGGACCTTTTCATCCGCACCTGATAGTGTTTGTGCTCATCAGGTGTCAGATATACCACCTTTCAGGTCTACCTGATAGTGAGTGGCTGCCCTTAGTTTTATTAACGTCTGAATGCTCAGCTATTTACAGTTTCTATCCAAGTTATGTTCAGTAACCTTTTCGTTCAAGTGGCATAATCCTTTGCAACATTCAACTATTGTGTACTTGAGAAACGAGTAGTTATGTACGAACATTAACTGAATGTACAATTTGTACCAAAATAATGATGTAACTTTTGACCTTCCTCCGTTTTAACAGGACAACAAGGAGTCATCTTTCAGGAGGAGATGGGAGAAATCTTATCCCTTATATGCTGCTGCTCCTTCTCCTCCATCTTCCTCTCCTTTCAGAGCAACTATGTATCAGGTAATGATGTAACTTTTGACCTTCCTCCGTTTTAACAGGACAACAAGGAGTCATCTTTCAATTAAGATTAGAAGGAGGAGATGGGAAAAATCTTATCCCTTATATGCTGCTGCTGCTGCTGCTGCTCCTCCTCCTCCTCCTCCTCCTCCTCCTTCTTCCTCTCCCTTCAGAGCAACTATGTATCAGGGAATGGTCGAGACAATTCGGTCGAAAAAAAGTACCTCACAATGTTTAACCAAAGGCAACGAGTGAAATTTGAACCTTTGGTCAAAAAAGCTCCGTCACAATCGTGATTTCCAAGATACGGTTTCATTGTAATTTGAGAGTTAGATGAACTTCTTTCCCAAAAACTTTGGGGTTATAAGAACTGTCATTGGATTCTTAAAGGAATTTTAAAAGTGATACCTGACATCATTCCTATGAACTTCTTTCCCAAAAACTTTGGGGTTATAAGAACTGTCATTGGATTCTTAAAGGAATTTTAAAAGTGATACCTGACATCATTCCTCTGACGCAACTTTGCCTAGCTTTGAGGGTTCACCAGTGGAACCATTTACAAACAATACCATACCATAACGAGTGTCTTTTAGAAGTTTGTATTTTAGAATATTACATCCATCAATCACATCAACTTTAATTTTTGATTTCACAATTTCTGTCTATATCCTTCGTTTGACAGTGACCTCTCGAATGCAAATCAAGTCATAACGAGTGTCTTTTAGAAGTTTGTATTTTAGAATATTACGTCCATCAATCACATCAACTTTAATTTTTGATTTCACAATTTCTGTCTATATCCTTCGTTTGACAGTGACCTCTCGAATGCAAATCAAGTGCACTCACCTCTCCAGCTCTCAAAGTGCATCACTTCTCAGGAAATGTTGTCCTCCTTCATGCATATGTAAGGTTTCTACTGAGATCTTCTCACATAATTACCTTCACACTTCTCTCACCGGCTTCCTAATCTCCAACAAAATTAGTTTCTTCTTTGTTCAAGCTTTAAAGAAGGTACTTAAAAAAATCTATAAAAAATTGGTCGCCTCTATTTTCCGGGTACTAAAACCAAGCAATTTGACACGGGTTCTGCTGAATAGACTCCAGAGCTGTAATTACTAGCAGATCCTATTATAGCTCGCGGCGGTGACGTCATTGTGTATGTGAATTAGGAAAACATAATGAATATTGAATAGCAGTAGGTACTAGCTTCTAAATAGGAGGTACTTTGTACCTCAGGACCACGTTTCACATTTAAAATTTCCAGAATTCTACACCAACATCATCATAATACTCATACTCTCTACCATGCCGTTGAAATCATTCTTCTCCACTTCTTACAACACTATCTTCAATAACCAATAACCAATGGAAGGTATAGTTTCTTGCAGCAGTTCAGCGGGAATGTGAATCAGTACTTGAAAGTGCAATAAATCATCGAGCTCTTCATGATTTCGCACTTGAATCTCGCCAGACTCGCAGTCTCTGCTTTTGTGTGTGGTCACGACGAATTCTTCGTCCAGTCGTGAGCGAACGTCTTTCGCCTCGAGTGGTTTTCGATCACTCCTCGGTTCCGAATCATTTGTTTTCTCGATCGAGTGATGCATTCCACTACGGAGTAATATTCTTTATTCTTGTTTAGAAAGGATGAGAATGAGACGTTCGGATCTCTAGTGTGTTTAACACCAGTCTCTGGATAAAGGCTGTTCACGGAGTTTTGAAACTTCAATTTACTGTTATTGTGAAAAACTCAACTCTCAAATGCAATCCTGGAGGTGATGCTGATGAACCGGCATATTGTCATAAGAAAACAACTGTGTAAGGATTCAACTCTTGTACCTACTCTTCTTTTTTTTCTTCGCCTTTTCCCGTGTTCAGACGGGGTCGGCGTTATTCGTCAGCCCTCAATCAGCCCTAGAGTGATCGCTTTTGGGCTGCAATTTAATTTTGGCTACAAAAAATTACGAGTGGATGCCCTTTGCACTCATCCTTTGCTAATTTTTTAGCAAGGGAAATCCAACTCTTGTACTGAAATCCACCTGCGTCGGAGCCGAATCTGTGTGAACACAATTTTTTTTCGATAAGTTTTCAGCTTTTTCACGGTAAAAATTGCCTACCACGGTGTTCGAAAGTAGAAATTTCTGTGGGGATATTGCTGTCTTTAAGCTACGGATGTAATCTTTCTTGGTCATGACATGACTTAGTTGACAGTTTCAATTTAAGTATCTAATCTGGTGACGATTAAGTTCAAAAGCGTGCAACATCCATTTCCTGACACTGATTTGACCAAAACACTACCTCAGACCCTCAAAAAGGAGAAGAAAAAAACACTCCCATTTGTGGTAGCAATAAAATGGACTTTTAGGTCCACCCTAGATTTTTATGTTTCCTTACTCGGGTCCACCCCTAATTTGGATTGCACAAATTGGACACATGAATCATTCCAACACTTCATTTGAAATACAAGAAGAAACGCCCGAACATAATAGAAAATATGACTACACGACTTAAAGAACTTAAAGAAATAACTTGGAAAGTTAATTGCTGTGACCTCATACGGCATACCTCATCTTGTAGGAAGAATTTAAGTTTCCTGCCTACCTGCCGCAAAGAAACAACTTAGAACATAAACTACCGAATAACCGAATGTAGCTTATGAAGCCTCAACATACAGGATTATTCAGAGAAGATATTTTGGAATGTAAGAGTCTATAGGACTTATGCATGGGAGAAATATGCAAAGTTTAAGATACACGGAGCTTATGAAGCCTCAGCATACAGGATTATTCAGAGAAGATATTTTGGAATGTAAGAGTCTATAGGACTTATGCATGGGAGAAATATGCAAACGATAAAGTTCAAGATACACTGACGTTTATGTTGAAATATTCTTCCCAAAGATGTTCAATGGTTAAGCAAGGTCTTTTTAATGAATTGTTAGTGTATGTATTATTCTTTAATAACCCATCAAATATACGAGACCTTGTTTAGACTGCTGTAAGATACACTGACGTTAATGTTGAAATATTCTTCCCAAAGATGTTCTATGCTCTATGGATAGATGGATACATGGGGAGCCTATTACACCTAGTTAGTATACATTTATTTCACAAGATGATAATTATATTGGGTATCAAAAGTATGCAATGTACAAGCAGGTCCAATTTCTTGAACAGCCTATAGGGCTACAGGCTAAAGCTATAGGTACATTTAGAACCACCCAAGCTGAAGAAAACGAGGGGAAAAAACACACAAAATCATGCGTGCGTTTACAATCGCATGCACTGCAACTTTCAAACTAATGAAAGTAAGAGATACCTAAATGAATATTAGGAAATCGATGATTCTAAATTAAGATAGTGGAAAGATTAATAGTCGCAGAGAAATTTTTAAACTTTGCACTTTGATTTCCTCAAACTTGAAAGTTTTTTGTGAGAACAAGAGATCCAAACAAAGATAAGCAGTCTTGAAAAACGAACAATTCTTCGGAGATACGGTCCTATTACACTTGAGACTTGATTACTTGAAGCCCCTAGTAGATTACAAAAACCTGTACATGCATCTGTTCGTGTCCCTATACCAGAGGTCTATTCCATTCCTGTATGTAACCATCATAATAAGTATAGTCTTTTCGAACCATGTACCAGGGGCCTACTGGGAAAAGCATTGAAAATAATTTCCCCATTTCAAAACCTTGATTTATTCCCGCCAATTAAAACTATACACACAGCTCTTGTAAACAAAATTGTGTCTAATTATTACCTGCGAATTTGCCTCAGTAACTTTGGCCATTCAGATGAAAGTCAGGGTTCTTAGAGGAGACCTTCAAAGGGAACTACTTCTGGTAACCTCTAATCATGATTTTATTTCCCGTAGGGCTCAGTTAAGTGACACATAAAAAAAGTACTTAATATGCTAAATTTTGAAGAACTAAACATCGTGATTATAACTTCTTCATATAACTTGGTGAGTCTATTTTTTGTTTGTAACCTCTAATCATGATTTTATTTCCCGTAGGGCTCAGTTAAGTGACACATATAAAAAGTACTTAATATGCTAAATTTTGAAGAACTAAACATCGTGATTATAACTTCTTCATATAACTTGGTGAGTCTATTTTTTGTTTGAAAGCCCTCCCTCTATCTATTGATGTATAGTTTGTAGAGGGTACATAATTATGTAGATGCTGCTCAGCCAGAAAAACATCTTGAAAACCAGTTTTTTTTTCTGCACAGGCAAATGGAGCAAAACTGGAAATACTGCGTGTGATTCACAAACTGCCGGTGATTCTGACAAACTGTTCCAAAAGCTTCCAGAAATTAACCAAATAGTAGTAAAGTGATGGAATTCTAAGGGGTATTATGAGAAACCCACTACAACAAGTGGCGAATTAACACCGAAGTTGCTGAATACCTACTGATACTGATAATTCCGACGCCTGAGTAACGCGTTAACCACTGCACAGGCAAATGGAGCAAAACTGGAAATACTGCGTGTGATTCACTAACTGCCGGTGATTCTGACAAACTGTTCCAAAAGCTTCCAGAAATTAACCAAATGGTAGTAAAGTGATGGAACTCTAAGGGGTATTATGAGAACCCCACTACAACAAGTGGCGAATTAACACCGAAGTTGCTGAATACCTACTGATACTGATAATTCCGACGCCTGAGTAACGCGTTAACCACTTGGGCTAAGGTTAACAACCGAGGAAAAGAGTAATTTTCCAACACCTAATAGGTAATGAATGCAAAATCTAACCCAAACCGGGCCCACCTACATTATCATCTAACTTCTAACCCAAAACAGGCCCACCCAAACTTCCATCTAACCCAAAACAGACCCACTTTTGCAAAACCATTTTATTTGATCTACAACCATTGTTCATCTCCCAAATTTGGAAAGAACTGAGCTAGTAAATATTTGATGTAACATTTTCAAAAATATCAATAATGTTTTGATGTTACATCCTGGAGCACAAGAGTCACACTGTATACGAGTTGATGAGAGAGATAGGTACTCCGCGTATTTTTCCGCCAAAAACCAATCTACGTGCCGACCTTGCTTGAGATTATATCATACTCGCTGGATGATGTGAACTTTTCATTAGCATACAGAACTATTTATCTTCGTCAAACAGAGATAACGAGCTCTAATAACAAATTGTCGGAGACGAGACTACAGCCCTGTGGTACGTGCTTGATTTTGTTGTTTTATCTTGAGGAAAATTGCTCCTATTTTTGCCTGGTTTCTTTACTGACTTGAAGGAAAATCAGCTGTATCTCAACATTGTTTGCCACATCAGTATCCAAAAATACAATTTATTCCCGGTCTAAACACAGTGTTAAGAGTTTTCTTTGACGTCACCCATTTAGGAGAAAGCCAGCCGTTCCGAGAACGAACCTTATCTATTGAGGCAGTTTAGAGCCCTGTGGTACGTGCTTGATTTTGTATTTTATCTTGAGGAAAATTGCTCCTATTTTTGCCTGGTTTCTTTCCTGACTTGGAGGAAAATCAGCTGTATCTCAACATTGTTTGCCACATCAGAATCCACTAATCCATTTATGCCCAATCTTACCACTGAGAGTTGACACAGTGTTAAGAGTTTTCTTTGACGTCACCCATTTAGGAGAAAGCCAGCCGTTCCGAGAACGAACCTTATCTATTGAGGCAGTTTAGGATAAAGTTTGCCCCAGACTGGAATCGACTCCTCAACTTAGCGCTGACAAAGCAGGCGGTCTACTTTCCAAGCTATACATACACATATGCATATTAACTCTGGCGAAATATTCCCCAATTTGACTGTTATGTAGAGTCCTTTTTGATATACTCGTACATATGCATATTAACTCTGACGAAATATTCCCCAATCAACTTAGCGCTCACAAAGCAGGCGGTCTACTTTCCAAGCTATACATAATATACATATGCATATTAACTCTGGCGAAATATTCCCCACTTTGACTGTTATGTAGAGTCCTTTTTACAGTTTGACATACTTTTGATCAACAGCTTACGTGATCTGTAAGCCTTTAGTCGCTCTAATTCTATTTGCCTCAAAGATTTCATAAGTTTTGCTAGATATACGTGTAGTAAAACCATTCTTGCGTCTTGCACTACCGGACTGATGAGTTCAACTGAGGCCCGTCGCACATTGGAGTTTTCGCGCGAGTTTTAGGAACGCGTAGTCGCCTGAAAAACCAAACATATGAAAATGATAGAGAGCCTGATGGTTTTTCACCTTTTCAGGCAACTACGGTTCCAATGTGCGACGTACCTTATTCGCATCGAATACACTGTCGATGTCAATAGGAAAACAGCTTTAGACTGACATTTTGGTTTTGGCTACAATTTTTTTTTTACGGGTGGATCGAATAAACTGTCGTTGTCAATAGGAAAACAGCTTTAGACTGACATTTTGGTTTTGGCTACAATTTTTTTTACGAGTGGATCGAATAAACTGTCGTTGTCAATAGGAAAACAGCTTTAGACTGACATTTTGGTTTTGGCTGCAATTTTTTTTTTTTTTTTTTTTTTTACACTGTCGAGTAATTCTCTTAATGAGAGCGAAGAACATATTTTTTTATTTCTTCAGCATTTTTTTTTTTTTTTTCTTTCTCAAAGAGCTTCAACTCTCAACTCGATCGTTAAACGTGAATGTTGTAACTAGTAAAGCATCAGAAGAAGAATTTGAAAGTAATTAGAATCCTGAGCAGGTATTGCATTTGTTGAAGTCCCCCAGCCAGACGAGATACCAGATTATCCAGATAAGCCTGAGAAATCGTGCGTTCAATCACATTTGATATTAAATTACTTTAATGGGTGAAAGACTTTCTCGGAAACTTTTATCTCATATTAAAATGTATTCCAGGAGAATGTACCGCATAGTAAGCGGCACACATCTGTCGATCATACTCGTACAGTACTCTTTCAAGTCTTCAGTTCGTGTACTCATACTGACAACATGTGTAATACTGCATTTGAAGATGAAGAAATAATTTCCTCATTGGAACAATTCAAAACAGAAGCCCAGGAATGTATTCTCTAATAGACCATGATACAAAAACAGATGGCATATCAATTACGAAGCCGCAGTATGCAGATAAGAGAGAATCCTGAGAACCAATATCACAATATGTAGTTTACTATCCGACATTCCGACTCATGAAAGGCTGGACCAAGATCAATTTGTAGAATCGACCAGCAGTGCAATATTTTCAATAGCATAATGCAAACTACATCGGCCATTGTAATACAATTCAATGGAAGACTTGTTGGTGAAGATCTAAAAATATTCTATGATCTAAGATCAAAGAAGAGCTTGGGGCGTATCTAAGAAATATGATATTATCTTCAGTTCTAGTGTCGTGAAGAACAAGGAACCTTCTGGGTACAGGATTACTCTCCTGAATACGAGGGACGATTGTTTTGAAAAGTTAAAGACTCAAATAGATATTGGAGAATACAGAGCTTAATCAAATCCTTACGTTTGAGAATGATGATCCGTGATAATTTCACTTTCAGGTATTTACTTCTGTCGATAAAATAAACACGCCGCGCAACCACATCATAACGATGGTTATAATATTCGCGGAACAATCAGTAACTTGAGAAGAAAATGAGAGATTTCTCTGATTCTCTGCCGCATACCATTGTTTACTGTGAGATGAAGCGATTGAGGATGGCGGAGTTCTGGCTAAACAGGAGTTTGATCGTGATTATGGGATCGGCTAACACCTCTGTACTATGATGAATCCTCATGAGGGAGATATTATCTTCAGTTCTAATGTCGTGAAGAACAAGGAACCTTCTGGGTACAGGATTCCTCTCCTGAATACGAGGGACGATTGTTTTGAAAAGTTAAAGACTCAAATAGATATTGGAGAATACAGAGCTTAATCAAATCCTTACGTTCAATCTTTGAACTGGATAAAGCCCTGTAGTGCAGTTGCTTTGGCTTTCGGCTATTTTCGGATAATAGGTAATCATTTTTATCTAACCACACACCTCTCTGTGTGGCCAAAAATCCAAAAACATAAAGGACACATACTACATCTTCCATATAAAGATTGATATAGTAATCAACACTTCACTTAACAAGATACCACACAAAACGGATCCAAGTCATTTAAGATGTAGCCCCAGCATCAACGAAGATCAAGAGAGTGGGAGCAAACTTCGTAATGAAGTAATCAGCAAATCTAGTTCGTCTCACAAGTGATTACAAAACGACATTCCTGCTGATCCCCATGCTGTATCGTGTCCAAAAACATAAAGGACACATACTACATCTTCCATATAAAGATTGATATAGTAATCAACACTTCATATTATCTTCAGTTCTAGTGTCGTGAAGAACAAGGAACCTTCTGTGTACAGGATTCCTCTCCTGAATACGAGGGACGATTGTTTTGAAAAGTTAAAGACTCACATAGATAATAGATATTGGAGAATACAGAGCTTAATCAAATCCTTACGTTCAATCTTTGAACTGGATAAAGCCCTGTAGTGCAGTTGCTTTGGCTTTCGGCTATTTTCGGATAATAGGTAATCATTTTTATCTAACCGCACACCTCTCTGTGTGGCCAAAAATACAAAAACATAAAGGACACATACTACATCTTCCATTTAAAGTTGATATAGTAATCAACACTTCACTTAACAAGATACCACACAAAACGGATCCAAGTCATTTAAGATGTAGCCCCAGCATCAATCAAGATCAAGAGAGTGGGAGCAGACTTCGTAATGAAGTAATCAGCAAATCTAGTTCGTCTCACAAGTGATTACAAAACGACATTCCTGCTGATCCCCATGCTGTATCGTGTCCGAGAATATAAATTGGACATGTAATCAGTCCTTTAGTCTTTAAGACTTGAATGGATACGCTCTTACCGTTTACAAGAAATGAAACCCACTTTTGGAAATCTTCCTGCGTGTTCAGGACCACGTTTCACATTTAAAATTTCCAGAATTCTACGAGTACACCAACATCATCATAATACTCATACTCTCTACCATGCCGTTGAAATCATTCTTCTCCACTTCTTACAACACTATCTTCAATAACCAATAACCCATGGAAGGTATTATAGTTTCTTGCAGCAGTTCAGCGGGAAATGCGGGAATGTGAATCAGTACTTGAAAGTGCAATAAATCATCGAGCTCTTCATGATTTCGCACTTGAATCTCGCCAGACTCGCAGTCTCAGGGGAAAAAACACACAAAATCATGCGTGCGTTCACAATCGCATGCACTGCAACTTTCAAACTAATGAAAGTAAGAGATACCTAAATGAATATTAGGAAATCGATGATTCTAAATTAAGATAGTGGGAAGATTAATAGTCGCAGAGAAATTTTTAAACTTTGCACTTTGATTTCCTCAAACTTGAAAGTTTTTTTTTTGTGAGAACAAGAGATCCAAACAAAGATAAGCAGTCTTGAAAAACGAACAATTCTTCGGAGATACGGTTTCATTGTAATTTGAGAGTTAGATGAACTTCTTTTCCAAAAAACTTCGAGATTAAAGGAATTTTAAAACTAATGTGTACCAGAAACCATTCCTCTGTGTCGAATGACGCAACTTTGCCTAGCTTTGAAGGTTCACCAGTAGAACCATTTTGAACATTGTACCTACATATTGATCCCTAACAAACCATACAATACCAAAGTGCCACTAGAACTTTCAGTTTCTTTCAGAAGTCGAGCTAAGTATATTGGGTCCATCAATCACATCAAATTCTATATTCTATCTCTGATTTCACAATTTCCGACTGTATCCTTCGTTTGACAGTGACCTCTCGAATGCAAATCAAGTGCACTAACCTCTCCAGCTCTCAAACTGCATCACTTCTCAGGAAATGCTGTCCTCCTTCATGCATATGTAAGGTTTCTACTGAGATCTTCTCACATAATTACCTTCACACTTCTCTCACCGGCTTCCTAATCTCCATAAAGTTCAATTGAGTAGTATATAATCCTACGTGCTCTAGTTAAGCGCTTGCAATGACCTTGCGGATGCCGTTATCTCCAGTCTATTGGAAAGTCCGCTACATCTAGATCTAAATCCTGTGGTGGCTATATACTGGATAGGTATCCTACGTGCTCTAGTTAAGCGCTTGCAATGACCTTGCGCATGCCGTTATCTCCAGTCTATTGGAAAGTCCGCTGCATCTAGATCTAAATCCTGTGGTGGCTATATACTGGATAGGTGGATACTGGATAATGATATCTGATGTGCACCACCGCCGCCGCGTTAATTTACATGTGGTTACCAAGCATGAAGTCCTAATGGAAGAGACTTGGAAGTCTCCCAGATCAGGTTGGAATAATAGAGGCGAGAACACTACCGGATACTGGATAGGTGGATACTGGATAATGATATCTGTGCACCACCGCCGCCGCGTTAATTTACATGTGGTTACCAAGCATGAATTCCTAATGGAAGACACTTGGAAGTCTCCCAGATCAGGTTGGAATAATAGAGGCGAGAACACTACCGGACTGATGAGTTCAACTAGGCCTAAGGCCCGTCGCGCGAGTTGTAGTAACGCCTAGTCGCCTGAAAAATAAAACATTGTATCTTTTAATCAGGGCAAGAGAAAAAAAATAATAAACATGATGGGAAAATAGGAGAATGGAACGGAAGGAGACGGGAGTAAATTTATATAGGAGAAATAATGCGAATAAAATATAGAGAAGAAACAGTTTGGCTGGGGGATTCAGGAATAACAGAAGCCCTCCCTCTATCTATTGATGTATGGTTTGTAGAGGGTACATAATTACGAGTATGTAGATGCTGCTCAGCCAGAAAAACATCTTGAAAACCAGTTTTTTTTTTCTGCACAGGCAAATGGAGCAAAACTGGAAATACTGCGTGTGATTCACAAACTGCCGGTGATTCTGACGAAAACTGTTCCAAAAGCTTCCAGAAATTAACCAAATAGTAGTAAAGTGATGGAACTCTAAGGGGTATTATGAGAACCCCACCGCAACAAGTGGCGAATTAACACCGAAGTTGCTGAATACCTACTGATACTGATAATTCCGACGCCTGACGCCTGAGTAAGGCGTTAACCACTTGGGCGAAGGTTAACGCCCGAGGAAAAGAAGAATTTACCAACACTTAATAATGAATACATAGATGAATTTTCATGTCTAGGACAGAGTTGAACCCAAACTACCATCTAACCCAAAACGGGCCCACCCAAACTACCATCTAACATTCTAAACCAAAACAGGCCCACTTTTGTAAATTCAAAATTAATTCTATTTGACGTAAAACCACTGCCCATCTCACGAACACGGAAACTAGTAAGTATCCGATCCCTTTCAAAAATATGGTAATTAATCAGAAGCCACGCCAAGGAAAAAGACGTGACTGCTGAACAAGTACCGAAAGTATCAACATCCTGGAACACAAGAGTCACACTGTATACGAGTTGATGAGAGAGATACTCCGCGTATTTTTCCGCCAAAAACCAATCTACGTGCCGACCTTGCTTGCAAATAAGCTCTATTACAAATTACAACTCTATTTTACAGCTTGCTATTAAAGGTAACAATCCCCATTCTATTTCTAACACGAATAATAATTCTATTCTATTCTTACCAGTGATAATTCTCTTCACCAGTCTCCCAGTATCATTTCTCACACAATAACTTGCGTTAAATTAGCAATAAATTGGAGTTTACTTGCAGCGTAGAATACACTTACAGAATACACTGACGCCCTAGTCTACCGTCTCAACTTGACGTTGTCCAAACTTTATACCGTGCCTACCTGCCTACCTTGTAAGCGTCGGGTCGCGGGTTCCGTTCCCGACCGGGGACTTTATTCTAAGCAGATAAGGTTCGTTCTCGGAACGGGTGGATTTCTTCTATCCTGTATTCCTTCTCTCTTCGTTTTCGGGACGTTCAGTCCTCCGTTGTTACAGTTCCCTCTATCAAACTTCTTGGGAAAAAGTCAACATGGAGACTGTAGACCAGGGAAAGTATATGTATTATGTATAGTCTTGAGAGAGGAATATAATGAAGCTATTAAAGTTTTATCTTGGGAGTAGCCGCTCCTCCATTGTTCGGGTTTTCACTGCTCTGGAAGAACGGTTTATAGCCATACAGGGTTGTCGTATAAAGGTCCCACAGATCAAACTTCTTGGGAAAAAGTCAACATGGAGACTGTAGACCAGGGAAAGTATATGTATATTATGTATAGTCTTGGGAGAGGAATATAATGAAGCTATTAAAGTTTTATCTTAGAGTAGCCGCTCCTCCATTGTTCGGGTTTTCACTGCTCTGGAAGAACGGTTTATAGCCATACAGGGTTGTCGTATAAAGGTCCCACAGTTTTTTAAAGGGTTATGAACGTCACTGTATAACTGCTAAGGTTTTTATTGAGGGAGGTTTTACCCTTCATTCGGCAACAAGCTACCCGCATCCTCACAATAAACCCGCCTACCTTGTAAGCGTCGGGTCGCGGGTTCCGTTCCCGACCGGGGACTTTATTCTAAGCAGATAAGGTTCGTTCTCGGAACAACTTACAGAATACACTGACGCCCTAGTCTACCGTCTCAACTTGACGTTGTCCAAACTTTTTACCGCGCCTACCTTGTAAGCGTCGGGTCGCGGGTTCCGTTCCCGACCGGGGACTTTATTCTAAGCAGATAAGGTTCGTTCTCGGAACTAGAACTATTTATCTTCGTCAAACAGAGATAACGAGCTCTAATAACAAATTGTCGGAGACAAGACTAGAGCCCTGTGGTACTGGTACATGCTTGATTTTGTATTTTATCTTGAGGAAAATTGCTCCTATTTTGTCTGGTTTCTTTACTGACTTGAAGGAAAATCAGCTGTATCTGTACATTGTTTGCCACATCAGAATCCACAAATCCATTTATGCCCAATCTTACCACTAAGAGTTGACACAGTGTTAAGAGTTTTCTTTGACGTCACCCATTTAGGAGAAAGCCAGCCGTTCCGAGAACGAACCTTATCTATTGAGGCAGTTTAGGATAAAGTTTGCCCCAGGCTGGAATCGACTCCACAACTTAGCGCTGACAAGGCAGGCGGTCTACTTTCCAAGCTATGTATTAACTCTGGCGAAATATTCGCCAATTTGACTGTTATGTAGAGTCCTTTTTGCAGTTTGACATACTTTTGATCAACAGCTTCCGTGATCCGTAAGCCTTTAGTCGCTCTAATTCCATTTGCCTCAAAGATTTCATAAGTTTTGCTAGATATACGTGTAGTAAAACCATTCTTGCGTCTTGTTCTAGCTTTTTTTTTTTTTTGTAATTCTCTTAATGAGAGCGAAGAACATATTTTTTTTTATTTGTTCAGCATTTTTTTTTCTCTCTCTTTCTCAAAGAGCTTCAACTCTCAACTCGATCGTTAAACGTGAATGTTGTAACTAGTAAAGCATTAGAAGAAGAATTTGAAAGTAATTAGAATCCCGAGCAGGCATTACATTTGTTGCAAAGTGTTGCATCAGTTGTTGCATCGGGTGACTCTAATGAAGTCATGATGTGAAAGATTATATGCATCGTGCTCAGGTCATTAGCATTTTGCCTGAGGGTTATGTCCACACAATAGGAATATCCCATGTCCATCCTACCTACTTTTTATCTAATTAAATCGCGCAAGCAGTTCCAGAGTTATGGTGAAGCAAACAAACGCAAACATTGAAGGAAAATCGTCGCGTTAATTGCATGTAGGTATGTTGACGTCACCTTAGTAGAAATTGCCAATTTAGCAGCATCAGGTAGGTACTTGCAGCTTGCAGGTACAGAATGTATGTACATCATCGCACAACTTATCAATATGTCTGGCAAATATTCACAATCCCAAGACATTTCCTTGTAGGAATCTAGGGATTCCCATCAAGGCAAATAGCTCTAGGTACCTGTCAGATTCCAGCAGGAACGCAAGGAGACGGGAGTAAATTTATATAGGAGAAATAATGCGAATAAAATATAGAGAAGAAACAGTTTGGCTGGGGGACTCACCGTCGTATGTATGAAGTCTAAAGATAAACTTTAGATTAACTTGAAATGAAAATCTTGCCAAATTTCATGAAATCTAACCAGTTACCGTCGTATGTATGAAGTCTAAAGATAAACTTTAGATTAACTTGAAATGAAAATCTTGCCAAATTTCATGAAATCTAACCAGTTATTTTAAGAAATGACATGAAATTGGCAACATTTTTCGTCGTAAGTTAAACTAAAGTTTAACTTTGGCTTTCATACATACGACGTTCAGAGTCAGGGATAACAGTCTGAAATTTCGCTTGCTAAAGAAATAGTAAAGGTGAGTGCGAAGGGCATCCACTCGTAAATTTTTTTGTAGCCAAAACCAAATGTCAGCCCAAAGCAATCTATCTAGGGCTGATTGAGAGGCTGACGAAAAACGGCGACCCCGTCTGAAGTAAATCCAGCAAGGAATATGCCAGTTTTTTTTACTGAAAAAGTAAAAAAAAAAGTGAAAATCGGATCTAAAACAATACTTTACTATAGATATACTTTGTAGTTCATATAGTATTCTATTAGGACAAGTTTAAAGATGAAGAAAAAAAGATATTGGCACAAACGTATGAAATAAAGAGCGTATCTACGTACGTAACATGTGTTTCTTTTATGTTATGTTATCATATTCACCTCCTGTTTCTATGGAAAATCGTCCATAATAGCTCGTAAACAAGAACGCAACCGTGAGATGAAGAAAAAAGATATTGGCACAAACGTATGAAATAAAGAACGTATCTACGTACGTAACGTGTGTTTCTTTTATGTTATGTTATCATATTCACCTCCTGTTTCTATGGAAAATCGTCCATAATAGCTCGTAAACAAGAACGCAACCGTAAACGTATGAAATAAAGAACTTATCTACGTACGTAACATGTGTTTCTTTTATGTTATGTTATCATATTCACCTCCTGTTTCTAAGGAAAATCATCCATAATAGCTCGTAAACAAGAACGCAACCGTCAAAACCGATTTCATGCTTCGAAATCGATTTTCGTCCGGATTTGGTTCATGTGTCTATCTAGATCCCAGACACAAACCACACCTAGGCTAGGAATAAGCCATTCGATCAAGTACCACATAATAAAACATTTTCTACTACATCATACTGATCTAGGTACATAAATTAATAATACATCCACTCTATCATATTATGCCGGCCAATCACACGCTCAGACTGTCTGACAGATCCAGACCTCTCGACAGTCTGAATCTCTTTCCGCTACACATGTTGCGACGCGACGGTGACGGTCTGACATACCCGGGTCTGTCAGGCGGTCCGAGCGTAATGGCCGGCCTTAGAAGTAGAAGGTGCAATGGACGTGAGAAATTCAATGATGTACTTAATACTTACCTCTTTCAAAATAGTAAATACACATGTGCACAAAATTCTGGGACAAGATATCAATATGTGCTCGGGTGTACATAATTATACAACCAGCACTTAGTTGCCAAAATACACCTTAATTAGATGGGTACTTAAATTTCATTAAAAGTTGGCTTGAAACCTACGGTATTTTCTCCAGATCTCTTTGCCATTTGAAAGGTGTATTTTCTACTACGTCATAATGGTCTTTGATGTGCGTTGCACTAGTTTGGACGTGTTTGCAAAGCATCGTGCAATGCAATGCAAATGATGTACCTACTATAGGCCATTACTAGTTGAGTATCGGTAAAAAATTCTCGGATACATGAAAAACGTTCGCATTCGTCAGATTTGATTTTACGTGCAACGTGCAAAGCAAATGCTTTGCACGTTGCATTGCACAAGTCTGGACCCACCATAACAGATCCAGACCTCTCGACAGTCTGAATCTCTTTCCGCTACACATGTTGCGACGCGACGGTCTAACATACCCGGGTCTGTCAGGCGGTCCGAGCGTGATGGCCGGCATTAGAAGTAGAAGGTGGACGTGAGAAATTCAATGATGTACTTAATAATTACCTCTTTGAAAATAGTAAATACACATGTGCACAAAATTCTGGGACAGATTGACTTTGGAACTTTGACAATCAATATGAACGATATTTTCATTCGAACTTATAGCTCTTCCGAATTTTTTGTGCTCGGGTGTACATAATTATACAACCAGCACTAGTTGCCAAAATACGCCTTAATTAGATGGGTACTTAAATTTCATTAAAAGTTGGCTTGAAACCTACGGTATTTTCTCCAGATCTCTTGTCAGAGTCAGGGATAACAGTCTGAAATTTCGCTTGCTAAAGAAATAGCAAAGGTGAGTGCGAAGGGCATCCACTCGTAAATTTTTTGTAGCCAAAACCAAATGTCAGCCCAAAGCAATCTATCTAGGGCTGATTGAGAGGCTGACGAAAAACGGCGACCCCGTCTGAAGAGTAGAAGAAGGAGAATGACTGGAGGAGTATTAGAAGAAGGATGAGAAGGAAGAGGAGGACTGAAGAAGAAGTAGAAGAGAATAATGAAGAGGAAGAAAATGAGCCGGAGAAGACGGAAGGTTGAGAAGTTGAGAAGGAGAAGTAGAAAGATGGTGAAAAGGCACGAGGAAAGAAAACGTAGAAAAAAAGTTTGTATCTTTTAATCAAGGCAAGAGGAGAAGTAGAAAGATGGTGAAAAGGCACGAGGAAAGAAAACGTAGAAAAAAAGTTTGTATCTTTTAATCAAGGCAAGAGAAAAAAAATAATAAACATGATGGGAAAATAGGAGAATAGAACGGAAGGAGACAGGAGTAAATTTATATAGGAGAAATAATGCGAATAAAATATAGAGAAGAAACAGTTTGGCTGGGGGATTCAGGAATAACAGTCTGAAATTTCGCTTGCTAAAGAAATAGCAAAGGTGAGTGCGAAGGGCATCCACTCGTAAAATTTTTGTAGCCAAAACCAAATGTCAGCCCAAAGCAATCTATCTAGGGCTGATTGAGAGGCTGACGAAAAACGGCGACCCCGTCTGAACGCATTTGTTGCAAAGTGTTGCATCAGTTGTTGCATCGGGTGACTCTAATGAAGTCATGATGTGAAAGATTATGCATCGTGCTCAGGTCATTAGCATTTTGCCCGAGGGTTATGTCCACACAATAGGAATATCCCATGTCCATCCTACCTACTTTTTAGGAAGATCCAAGTTACTTATGTACATACATACCTTTGGGTCAAATTTTGCCTCTAACTTTTGAGTCACTTTTGCTTGGCCGCGGCCGATTGACATGAAACGATGTACATTTATGTTGGATATGTATTTTGGACAACTAGGAGATTTAGTAGCGCTGTAAAATTTTAACTTGGCGGGGTGGAGCGCAGCTCTTGCCTCTAACTTTTGAGTCACTTTTGCTTGGCCGCGGCCGATTGACATGAAACAATGTACATTTATGTTGGATATGTATTTTGGACAACTAGGAGATTTAGTAGCGCTGTAAAATTTTAACTTGGCGGGGTGGAGCGCAGCTACTATGTACCTTTGGGTCAAATCTTGCCTCTAACTTTTGAGTCACTTTTGCTTGGCCGCGGCCGATTGACATGAAACAATGTACATTTATGTTGGATATGTATTTTGGACAACTAGGAGATTTAGTAGCGCTGTAAAATTTTAACTTGGCGGGGTGGAGCGCAGCTGCGCTCCTTAATAATAATACTATTAAAAGGAGCTTTTCTATCAATCATGTCACGTATTGGATGATCATGAAATCAATTGTCTGGTTGACGTTTGAGACGTTTCGCTTCAACAAAGATGACCTCTCCTAGCAAAGGTCCGCAGCTTCAAAGTCCATTATACTGATTATACCTTTGTCCATATGCCTGCTGGCTATCATTATTTTAGGTCCTTTTATAGAAGAAGCAATGAGATGGTTTTATGAGGCAGAAAGGCAAACTCTTTGGATCAACAGGTTGGACCTACATAATACTGAGATACTCTTTCAATTACACTATTTAATGATCATCAAAATCATCAGAAAGGTTTTTATTGGGTATCTTTCATGTTCGAATGGATCAAACTATCACTTTGCACTCTATCTATACATCATCAATTTCAATGTAATACACATACTCGTATATGTAGCTCATCAAATTGGGGTACAATCTCTGCATGTTTGGAAGTTCTTCTGTATTGTTGTTCTTACTGATAATACCTCTAAAGTTTAAACCTTAAGCCTAACCTGTTTGTTGGTAATGATCTCCAGCGCCCAATCAGTGTCCGCTATTATAGTGATTACACTCTTAACCATTCCTTAACCTGTCACTCCATCAAGGAAACAAACTAGGTTACTAGAAAATCAAAACGAATATGCGAAAAGCCGAGGGGCATGTTTCCATTAGCAATTTCCTTGATCTGAACCGACTTTAGGCGGGTTGAGGCCGCGTGACATTTCACTCGTGCCCCGCGCATGTCTCCATTTTTACTTTCTATTACTACAGTATAGCGGAGCTATACTAGTAATGAAAGTATTGCAATCGGTCCAAATTTTCACGTGCCCCGCGCACGTCTCCATTTAGGCGGCTTTTGCAGCCTGGCGTGTCGCGCGGCACATATCGCCCAAGTGGAAACGAATCTTTATACTACGTAGTAAGCTGACCCAGCCTCGTAACTAGCAAGTACCATAGTGATATTAGTGATGGTCTAGTTATTGTGTTTTACTACGTTATTATTACGTTGGACAGCCTCCATCGTAAAAGAAATAAGCTATCTTCTATTGAATGAGATAAATCGATTTAAAAAATGCCGGTAAATCGTGAACTTTGACGTCACGGCGTACGCTCCCGTAGGCGATGACGTCACATCAAATGTTCCGAGCAAAGCTCCCTCGCAGGCAACGCCTCTATCTTCCTTGCTCTCTTTCTTCTTTCCTTTTCATCTTTCTTGCCTTTGTTTCATTCGAACTACTCTTTTCAATGAACTACTCAATCACTGAGTCAGATCCTAACGCTATATCATAATACTTACCTATAGGGAGTTGAAGAGTGAGTTTCTTGTTTTAGTATCTGACTCATTGACTGAGTAGTTCACTGAAAGGAGTAGTTCTTTTTTATAACTCACTCACTCACTCACTCTTTAGGTACAAGTGGCTGGTATCGGGATGGGTGACAATCTGGGCAATCTCTGGCTGGGTGAGGTTTATTGTGAGGATGCGGGTAGCTTGTTGCCGAATGAAGGGTAAAACCTCCCTCAATAAAAACCTTAGCAGTTATACAGTGACGTTAGTCTCGCTGTTAAGGTTTTTATTGAGGGAGGTTTTACCCTTCATTCGGCAACAAGCTACCCGCATACTCACAATAAACCTCACCCAGCCAGAGATTACCCAGATGGTCACCCATCCCGATACCAGCCACGTGTACCTAAAGAGTGAGTGAGTGAGTTATAAAAAAGAACTACTCCTTTCAGTGAACTACTCAGTCAGATACTAAAACAAGAAACTCACTCTTCAACTCCCTATAGGTAAGTATTTTGATATAGCGTTAGGATCTGACTCAGTGATTGAGTAGTTCACTGAAAAGAGTAGTTTTTTTTTATAACTCACTCACTCTTTATCTCTATTTGAAATACAACTCCAGGAACACCCCGTACCTTGTCGTCAGCACTAACAATAGGTGCGGAATTCAAAATTTAATCTCCAGTTTTTCAATAGAAGATAGCTTATTTCTTTTACGATGGAGGCTGTCCAACGTAATAATAACGTAGTAAAACACAATAACTAGACCATCACTATGGTACTTGCTAGTTACGAGGCTGGGTCAGCTTACTACGTAGTATAAAGATTCGTTTCCACTTGGGGGATATGTGTCGCGCGACACGCCAGGCTGCAAAAGCCGCGCCTAAATGGAGACGTGCGCGGGGCACGAGTGAAATGTCACGCGGCCTCATAATTTCAACCCGCCTAAAGTCGGTCCAGATCAAGGAAATTGCTAATGGAAACGTGCCCCTCGGCTTTTCGCATATTCGTTTTGATTTTCTAGTAACCTAGTTTGTTTCCTTGATGGAGTGACAGACCGCGCGGCAAATGTCGCCCTAGTGGAAACGTAGCTTTAAAGGTGCCATCAATTTACAGACGGATACCATTTCCCCTTGTACAGAATGTACAGTGACGTTAGACTCGGTTAGTTCCTTTGGAAAAAAAAAACCCCCCTTCTAATCAAAATTAACTTACATGTCATTCGGGCCAGAATATTCTGATGATGGACTGAAACTCACCTGTAACAGAAAATAAGACTTCTAATCAAAATTAACTTACATGTCATTCGGGCCAGAATATTCTGATGATGGACTGAAACTCACCTGTAACAGAAAATAAGAATTCTAATCAAAATTAACTTACATGTCATTCGGGCCAGAATATTCTGATGATGGACTGAAACTCACCTGTAACAGAAAATAAGAAAAAGGTTTAATTTTCGGTTTACAATGACAATTTGTGTCAATTATTGGTGGGTAGGTATATGTATTAAAAACGACTGAAAAACAGTTCAGGAGCTCTGAATTTCTGGGCAAACCCATATTATAGGTACGTACGTATTCTTGCCTTACAGTTATAGTCTTACACGAACCAGATACCTATACCTATACCGCTTAAAAAACTTTTCAAATCCGTGTAAATTTCACTTTCTGCTCGACTTTCAAATCGGAGAATCATGTTGAACAACAAGGGTTTAATTTTCGGTTTACAATGACAATTTGTGTCAATTATTGGTGGGTATATGTATTAAAAACGACTGAAAAACAGTTCAGAAGCTCTGAATTTCTGGGCAAACCCATATTAAAGGTACGTACGTAGTCTTGGCTTACAGTTACAGTCTTACACAAACCAGATATACCGCTGTACAAAAACTTTTCAAATCCGTGTAAATTTCACTTTCTGCTCGACTTTCAAATCGGAGAATCATGTTGAACAACAAAACAACACCAAACTCTTGAAACAAAGAATCAAGCGTATTATTAATTTACATATTTTGAATTGTTATCCTTTCTTGTATTCTCATTCTTTCCTCGAAAGAAAGTTGAAAAAAAAAAAAAATCTAAAATTCATTGAACCTGAAATTTTAATATACCGGATGGGCCGGGAGAGAAGTGTCACCCGAATACAGGGTGGCTCTGTTTCATTCTTTCTCTCTCCATTTTTCTTTATATCCTTCCTGTCTCTTTATTTCTCTTTTAATTTTTTGGCCATTCTCTTCTTTTCCTTCTTTCCGTCTTCCTTCCTTTCCTTCTTATACTTCTTCCATTCTTTCTTTTCCTATGCCCTTAGTGTCGCCACCAACTAGCTATACATATAATATGTAAATGAATTAATTCCAGCCATAATTAATAACCAAGATTACTGCCCATTATTCAGACTCATTGGGTTTGAACTTTACACTAGTTGTTTCATTAAGTGGAGCCAATTTGTAATGCACTACATTGTAGATTAATATTGTCGCCACCAACTAGCTATACATAATATGTAAATGAATTAATTCCAGCCATAATTAATAACCAAGATTACTGCCCATTATTCAGACTCATATTAATAACCAAGATCACTGCTCATTATTCAGACTCATTGGGTTTGAACTTTACACTAGTTGTTTCATTAAGTGGAGCCAATTTGTAATGCACTACATTGTAGATTAATATACTTGGACAGTTAGATATAGTATTATATCTTACCTATGCCATTCATGCTAGTATGGTTCTCAGCAACTTGACGGTTCTCAACCATTTTATACCATTACTATGATTAGGTTCTCAACAACTTGACGGTTTATCTGTTAAGGAATGGTTAAGAGTGTAATCACTATAATAGCGTATCTTACCTATGCCATTCATGCTAGTATGGTTCTCAGCAACTTGACGGTTCTCAACTATTTTATACCATTACTATGATTAGGTTCTCAACAACTTGACGGTTTATCTGTTAAGGAATGGTTAAGAGTGTAATCACTATAATAGCGGACACTGATTGGGCGCTGGAGATCATTACCAACAAACAGGTTAGGCTTAAGCTTTAAACTTTAGAGTTATCAGTAAGAACAACAATACAGAAGAACTTCCTTTGCAGAGATTGTACCCCAATTTGATGAGGTACATATAGGAGTATGTGTATTACATTGAAATTGATGATGTATAGAGTGCAAAGTGATAAAATGTGGTCCCAACTTTGGGGACTAATGGATCAACGACAAATGTTTAACATACACGTTCCGCTTCCTCGTTTAATAGACTGTGCTTTAAGACGACATGGACTCGAACCACCAACCTCCAGCCAGATCTACCACACCACTGCGATTTGTCTGACTTTTTACTCGAAGAGTCGCAGCTAGTGGCTGGTACTGCTGGTGGTAGGCGACACCACTGACTCAGTGGAACCAGCCATATAGCTTACCCAGCATTATCAGTGGAACCAGCTTGCTTACCCAGCAGTAGAACAAAACCATGTCAAGGATATTGAAGAATCGGGCGTTCAACAGGTAACAGGTTGACTAGACAAAATAATATATGAAGCTTGTAAATCTGATGACTCATCGAGAACTGCCACACCAAATACAGCTACCTACGTGAACTACTAAGGTAAATAAATGGGAATAAAGATAAAAAACTGGTACCGTTAGTGGGTTTTTCTGTTTCAGTGATATAATGATTAAGCTATGTCCACACTTGGGATTGAACCCACGCCCTCCGGTTTACCAGGGCGTCTTGACCACTAACCGGTACCGTTAGTGGGTTTTCCTGTTGCAGTGATATAATGATTAAGCTATGTCCACACTTGGGATTGAACCCACGCCCTCCGGTTTACCAGTGCGTCTTGACCACTAACCCCGAAGGCAGGGTGATATACCATATATTGGTAGGTACTAGAAACTAGACATGCAATAAGTGTTTTATTTTTTTAGGTGTATTTGCTGACTAATCATTGGTTACTGATACCAGCGTCGGAACTTGGACCTCATATCAGGGGCCTTCTTTAATGGAGTGGGGAACTTTTCCCGGCAGACTTCTTCTTCTTTTTAAAGAGGTTGGGTAGAGCGAACTGTAACTGCCAAGGTCTTTTCCTCCCGAAAGCAAAGAGAGAAGGAAGTTAGGATAGGAGAAAGCCAGCCGTTCCGAGAACGAAAATTATCCGTTCGGGATAAAATCCGCCCCGGGCGGGAATCGAATCCGCGACCTACACTTTATTCTAAAGGAAGATGAAAATCACAAATGACAAAGCCCAATAAAATTTACAATTTAAATAAATACGACGTTTTATTTCAAATTGAAATAATGGAAATCTTATTTAATAATAATATTAAGCCTAGGTATAAGACCAATAGAAAGAGAACTTATGAATATAGAAAATCAAATGAAATTTATACAGTCACCGTGTTTAAAATTTTATATCGGGTAGAATCATGGGAATTAACATGTCTTTTATATTACATATAAGGACGAACAAGGATCAATTCTATACTATTCTATTTCCAAAGTTTAAAATTCAATTCTGCATACCTACCTACCTGGGTAGAAACAAGGAAAATGAGTTAGAAATCACACAATTCAAGGGGTGGGGAGGATATAGAAATATTTTTCATATTTTTACATTTTCCAGTCGAAAAAATTTAAATTTATTAAATACTTACCTACCTCTTAAGTAAAAAAAAAAAAAAAAATCGCCGGGTTTTTACAAATTTTATCCATCGTGAAACGAGCCGTTCCGAGAACGAACATTATCCCATCAGGATAAAATCCGCCCCGGGCGGGAATCGAACCCGCGGCTTAGTGCTTACAAGGCAGAGACACTACCAACTAAGCTGACTAGGCTGGCGGAAAAAAGTTTGATAGATGGAATTATAACTACTGAGGTCTTATCGTTCCAAAATAGAAGGATGGTAGGATAGGAGAAAGCTGGCCATTCTGAGATCACGAACCTTGATCTAATTAGGATAACGTTCACCCCGCCAGCTAGTTAGCTTAGTTGGTAGTGTGTCTGCCTTGTAAGCACTAAGCCGCGGGTTCGATTCCCGCCCGGGGCAGATTTTATCCTCAATGGATAGTGTTCGTTTTCGGACACTAGGTATCCATTCCTTCTCTCTTCGATTTCGGGACGATAAGACCTTGCAGTTACTGTTCCCTCTATCTAACAAATCTCCTAATAAATAAATAAATAAAAAAAATCATTTGTTGAGCATTACCTGTACGATTCTAACTCTTCCTGTGCAATCTTCTGCTTCTTCATAGCATCGCTCACTTTCTTGTCCAAAGTCTTCAGTTCATTCTTCAGGACAGCCATTCTCTCCTCGATAGTTTTCAGCTCAGACTTGCTATTCACCAGCGTACGCTTGCGTTCTTCCACCGAGATCTCTTGTAGTGCCTGGTGATAACAAATATAGCCGTATTTTATTATATATTACTTTTTTTTTATTCCACCAAAGAGATATGAATTTTCAAATTCAACACCCTGACGTCCCTGACTGCCAAAGCATATTCCATGGTGATCACCCACAGAAACCCTTGTCTTTAAACATTTCTCTTCACACGAGAGACAGACTCTTTAATTCTTTGATTTTTTTCATTAAAAAAATAGCAAAATTTCACTCAAAGGTTCTCTTTCAAATAACCATTGAAAATACATAGGTGGCCTGTGGCAGGAAGTGTGTAAGCCCAAAGCGGTGGACAATGGTTTTGAATAACATTCTAATATCTAACCTCGAAATTTTCAAGCGTATTCTAAATAAGCAGGAGGTTCCAGGCTCCGTTATGGACACACTGGTGCGATGGTCCACAGTTTGGACGAGGGTCGATGGTCCACAGTTTGGACTAGGGTCGATGGTCCATAGTTTGGACGAGGGTCGATGGTCCATAGTTTGGACGAGGGTCGATGGTCCAGGTTTCACTGCAGGTAAAGTTCTCAATGACTTGACCATAGTACTGGTCAGCAAGTTCTGCGAATTTACCACCACGCTGGCGGAATATCTGCAGGACTTTGGTCACACTATCTCGCCCGTTCAGAATTGGCTGTAACACACAAAACACAAGCCGTGAGTACCTGCATAGTACATATGTGCCAGCCTAGTTAGCTCAGTTGGTAGTGCGTCTGCCTTGTAAGCGCAAGGCCGCGGGTTCGATTCCCGCCCGGGGCGGATTTTATCCTGATGGGATAATGTTCGTTGGCAGCAAGTGTGTAAGCCCAAAGCGGCGGACGATGGTTTTGAATAACATTCTAATTTCTAACCTCGAAATTTTCAAGCGTATCCTAAATAAGCAGCAGGTTCCAGGCTCTGTTATGAACACACTGGTGCGATGGTCCACAGTTTGGACTAGGGTCGATGGTCCATAGTTTGGACGAGGGTCGATGGTCCATAGTTTGGACGAGGGTCGATCCATAGTCACTTACCCGTACTAACTCTTCATGTCTACGTCTCAAGTTGTTCTCCAGCAGATTCTCTAGCTTGTTCTTCTCCTTCTCAAATTTGAGACGATTGGAGAAGGCCGCCTTGTTTTCATTGGTAAGACGTTTGATTTCATCATTCAGATTGTCCATTTCTGCCTGATCAGCCACCTGTGGGAAAATAATAGTTCGGTGGTAACGCGCTTGCTTGTCATGCAGAAAGTCTGGGGTTCAAATCCCCCAGCATCGAATGATTCTCATACATTTTTCTCTCTCAATTTTTTCTCCTTTTTTCCATAACTAATACATAGAGTACCTAATTCAATACTTACCGATAGTTGTGACATAAGTTCCTGATGTAGCTCAGACTCCAAACCTTCCTTGGTAGTCTCCATGGCAGATAAATTGACCCACTTACCCGTACTAACTCTTCATGTCTACGTCTCAAGTTGTTCTCCAGCAGATTCTCCAGCTTGTTCTTCTCCTTCTCAGTGTTGTCGTGTTGACCCAGCACCTAAATGGGAAGTATTGTGTCTCTTCTCGCTCATCTGATGAGGGACATACTACGGGATAGGTCTGATTCAAGGATCGTTCTTTAGGTGCTTGGTATCGCTCAATACCTTGCAGCTCTTCTTTCTCGAACCGTATGTCCGCCATTAGCTTCTCGTAGTTAGTCCTGAGGAATGGAAGATATAGGAGAGATAGAGAGAGTTGTTATTTATAAAATCAATGTGTTGTTGTTGTTGTTGTTGTTGTTGTTGTTTGCAAATGTCGGGTTATTTGACTACTAGGTCATTTTACCTCTGGCTTCCCAATATTTTGGAGAAACTTTGTGCTAAAAAAGAGCCAAAATTACCTGCTTCCTGCAGTGACCTCCACAGCAGTATAAATAGTTTCACTGCAGGTGAAGTTCTCAATGACTTGACCATAGTACTGGTCAGCAAGTTCTGCGAATTTACCACCACGCTGTCGGAATATCTGCAGGACTTTGGTCACACTAAGCCTAGTGTGATACCCCAGGAATCGCTTAGGTTAAGCAAAGTTTTGTGTGATTGGTATCTGGACGACCTTTACTTTAGTAACCTTTTTAGTCTTTTTTATGACCTTTATTTTAACCTTTTTAGTCTATTTTTGATGACATTATTTTTTTTTTATTCTGTCGCGTTTCTTCAGTTCACAGTTCCACGCTTCCACCACAACAAAGATTGCCTTTTACATGGGGGGAAATCTCATCCTTACCTTTCCTGCCATACTACGCAAGTTCTGATCAGACTTGGCCAGTTCCTCTTTGAGTTGAGTCAGAGTGTGAGTCAACTGAGTCTCCTTCTTCCATAACTCACTGAAACATAGAATACCTTGTTTATACCGCTCCACTGGTAACTCAAAGTGTTTATACACTAGTAACTCAAAGGGTTCTAGCTGGGTGACCTTTCAAGAGTGGAAAGGAAGAGAGTTAAATGCGGATCAGTCAGGTGCCATACCCCAAAAATAGGCTGAATGAGCAACAGTGAATTGCAAAGTAATTTATTTCTGTGCCCTAAATCACCAAAGTATGGAAAAGTATTTACCTACAATTCCATATTTCGATATGATTCGTCCAAATTCAAAATTGTTCTTTTCCATTGGCTATTACACTTGTAAGATACTTTTCCATACTTTGGTGATTTAGGGCACTGGTGTTGTCGTGTTGACCCAGCACCTAAATGGGAAGTATTGTGTCTCTTCTCGCCCATCTGATGAGGGACATACTACGGGATGGGCATGCTATGACACGCATCTTCTCAGCTTGTCCCATTTCTGATATTCGATGAGTTCTTCTCGTTCTTGTTTGAGAGTGTCCAGTCTCTCCTCAATGGTTCGCAGGAACTCCTCGATTTTGTCCACCTTGTTTTCCGCCTCTGAGGAGTGCAAAAAAAAAAATGATAGGATTTAGGAAGTGTAGAATAAAAATATACAAAGGATAGGGCAATGTAATGGAAGTCCCCCATTTTTGGGCAAAATCAAGCTATGCATTTAATTTAATGTACTGGAGAGCTGGCGTCAAGCTCTATCCATTGATAACACTTTTATCCTATTTACTCAATCCTAAGTCCTTTAAAATCGAAGCGCAAGTTTTCGATGGTTGGCCAAGGACGACTTACACAGTTCACTAAGGTTTTTATTGAGGGAGGTTTTACCCTTCATTTGGCAACAAGCTACCCGCATCCTCACAATAAACCTCACCCAGCCAGAGATTGCCCAGATGGTCACCCATCCCGATATCAGCCACGTGTACCTAAAGAGTGAGTGAGTGAGTTATAAAAAAGAAATACTCCTTTCAGTGAACTACTCAGTCAATGAGTCAGATACTAAAACAAGAAACTCACTCTTCAACTCCCTATAGGTAAGTATTTTGAAATAGCGTTACGATCTGACTCAGTGATTGAGTAGTTCACTGAAAAGAGTAGTTCTTTTTTATAACTCACTCACTCTTTATCTCTATTTGAAATAAAATGCAGTTTCTTTGTGTTATTATATCACAACTTTGGTGCTCACTGCAGCATTGTAGGATTTTTCCCAATATCTCAATAATCCCAACATCCAATGCTTACCTACCATGTTGGCACCGGTCGCTATGCGCATTTATATGCAATAGCTACTCATTTTCCTCACGAGGCTGAGTGGGCCCCGCAACAGCCAGTCACGGAATCAATCATTTGCATGATACAAATTTCTTGACCCTGCCGGGAATCGAACCCGGGTCTCCCGCGTGCAAGGCGAGTGCAGTGACCACTGCGCCATGGGAGCTGACTCTATTTGAAATACAACTCCAGGAACACGCCGTACCTTATCGTCAGCACTAACAATAGGTGCGGAATTCAAAATTTAATCTCCAGTTTTTCAATAGAAGATAGCTTATTTCTTTTACGATGGGAGGCTATGCAACGTAATAATAACGTAATAAAATACAATAACTAGACCATCACTATGGTACTTGCTAGTTACGAGGCTGGGTCAACTTACTACGTAGGTAGTATAAAGATTCGTTTCCACTTGGGGGATATGTGCCGCGCGACACGCCAGGGCCAGGCTGCAAAAGCCGCCTAAATGGAGACGTGCGCGGAGCACGAGTGAAATGTCGCGCGCCCTCGCTTTTTCAACCCGCCTAAAGTCGGTCCAGATCAAGGAAATTGCTAATGGAAACGTGCCCCTCGGCTTTTTGCATATTCGTTTTGATTTTCTAGTAGCCTAGTTTGTTTCCTTGATGGAGTGACAGACCGCGCGGCAAATGTCGCCCTAGTGGAAACGTAGCTTTAAAGGTGCCATCAATTTACAGACGGATACCATTTCCCCTTGTACAGAATGTGCAGTGACGTTAGACTCGGTTAGTTCCTTTGGAAAAAAACCCTTCTAATCAAAATTAACTTACATGTCATTCGGGCCAGAATATTCTGATGATGGACTGAAACTCACCTGTAACAGAAAATAAGAAAAAGGTTTAATTTTCGGTTTACAATGACAATTTGTGTCAATTATTGGTGGGTAGGTATATGTATTAAAAACGACTGAAAAACAGTTCAGGAGCTCTGAATTTCTGGGCAAACCCATATTATAGGTACGTACGTATTCTTGCCTTACAGTTACAGTCTTACAAGAACCAGATACCTACCTATACCGCTTAAAAAACTTTTCAAATCCGTGTAAATTTCACTTTCTGCTCGACTTTCAAATCGGAGAATCATGTTGAACAACAAAACAACACCAAACTCTTGAAACAAAGAATCAAGCGTATTATTAATTTACATATTTTGAATTGTTATCCTTTCTTGTATTCTCATTCTTTCCTCGAAAGAAAGTTGAAAAAAAAAATCTAAAATTCATTGAACCTGAAATTTTAATATACCGGATGGGCCGGGAGAGAAGTGTCACCCGAATACAGGGTGGCTCAAAAGTCCCGGAACCATTGAAGAACAAATTTCATACAGCTAGATGGCTGCCTTTTTCTAATGCTTTCATCATACCCACACGTAACTAAGTAGGTACATGCCACCATAGGCGATTAAAATTTATTAAATTACTACTTGTGCTTTCAAGGAGGAGTAGAAGGAGAATGACTGGAGGAGTAGTAGAAGAAAGATGAGAAGGAGAAGAAGGAGGAGGAGTAGAAGAAGGAGAATGACTGGAGGAGTATTAGAAGAAGGATGAGAAGGAAGAGGAGGACTGAAGAAGAAGTAGAAGACCTTTTTCTAATGCTTTCATCATACCCACACGTAACTAAGTAGGTACATGCCACCATAGGCGATTAAAATTTATTAAATTACTACTTGTGCTTTCAAGTGTGGGCATATTGCGGCATTAGTTAATCATTCCTTTAGAGCAGTTTAGAGTTTAGTAGGTGGTATTAAGTATCATTATCCACTTTTCTGTGTTTCATTTATCTTTTAAACTGAGTTAATACTTTTGTGGGGCACTTCTTAAAGGCGTCATATTTCAAACCATAAGTATGTAAATGGAATGATATTTTCTAAACTTTAAAACTACCAGCTTCTCTCTTGTCAATCAACGAGAAGGTGTAATTATCTAGAGAACAGTTTTGACATCAGTTTGTAGGTTTGTATTTTACCTGAAGGTATGAGTATATCACAACAACTGGGATACCAGTTTGTGGCTTACAAAAAGGAGGAAATTAAATGTTTCGAACATACATACATACATACATACATATTTGAGGGAAAACCTTTGAACGAGACATGATAGCGCAATAAGCCCCAAACGATTGAAAAGCGTGTGGATATAGGGTTAGGTAGCACACACAAAGGGCTTTCGGAAAGTAGGCACTCTTGAATTGACACACATGACGTAATCTGTGGTCCAGTGTTTGGAGGGAAAACCTTTGAACGAGACATGATAGCGCAATAAGCCCCAAACGATTGAAAAGCGTGTGGATAGGGTTAGGTAGCACACACAAAGGGCTTTCGGAAAGTAGGCACTCTTGAATTGACACACATGACGTAATCTGTAAGGGAAAACCTTTGAACGAGACATGATAGCGCAATAAGCCCCAAACGATGGAAAAGCGTGTGGATAGGGTTAGGTAGCACACACAAAGGGCTTTCGGAAAGTAGGCACTCTTGAATTGACACACATGACGTAATCTGTGGTCCAGTGTTTGTGATATCCGTTGGGTCGCAAACAAACGGAACACCCTGTAAACATTTTGTTGTTTACAGTATAAACAATAACAATTATTGTTTACCCTAACAGCTATTGAGATGACAGTTGAATAATGCTTCGTTCAGTGTTTCTTAATTAGTTTGGTCCGCGGAACCCTTTTCAAAAGGTGAACATCTTTGCGGAACCCTGAACTTTCAAGATCCCACCCCCATCCCCCTTATTATAAAAATAGAACAGCCTAGTTGGCTGAAAGGTTAATACGTCTGCCTTTCAATCGCTAGGTCGCGGGTTCGATTCCCGCCCGGGGCGAATTTTATCCTAAACAGATAAAGTTTGTTCTCGGAACGTCTGGCTTTCCTTCTATCCTGTCATTCTTCTCTCTTCGATTTCGGGTGATAAGACTCTTAATGTTACAGTTCCCTCTATCAAACCTCTAAAAAAAGCTGTGTGAGATGAAATACCTAGTCTAAGATGGTCGTTTTGAAACTGCATTTCATCTAGTGTATGATTTTTCCAAAATATCTCGCGGAACCCTTGCCGTCAGCTCGCGGAACCCCTAGGTTCCGCGGAACACCAATTAAGATTCTGATTTTCCTTGTTCGCACCAGTGGCGTGTGGTACTTTTGAGTTTTCACTGAATTTGTTTTTCATCGCAAACAAACGGAACACCCTGTAAACATTTTGTTGTTTACAGTATAAACAATAACAATTATTGTTTACCCTAACAGCTATTGAGATGACAGTTGAATAATGCTTCGTTCTTAAACAGTACAAAATGTGCATAATTACTTGCGCACACATGATTTGCAGTTTCCATTTACGACCACTACTGAAATGCGTCAACATGAACCCACAATTAGACATGTTTTCTGCACTTAGGGCTTATTGCTTGTTATTTTTCATAACAGGTTTTGCCTTCTAGCTTCTGGGATGCTGACGGACGTATAACGTATAGCAAGTTGGACGTCATGACTGCTAAGTTGTCATAAGTCTTGCAAACTGTCAAGACTCCAAGATTGTTATAAAAACCCTCAAGTTACAAGACAAGAAAATAATTCTGTACCTACATATTATACATAATTGTTAAATACATATTAGGTACCATTGTATGTTTACTCGTATGGTGTTGGTAGTTTTCATTAATTCTGTTCCTTGAAGATTTTCATGACACCAAAACATGAGCAAATTCTGTATGAATCACACGACCATATCCATACGACTTTGAATATGACCAAGTAAGTGCAAGATACAGAGGTCTCAATATTATAAAACCTTACGCAAAAAATACGATTGCAAGTTCTGATAGTGACCTGATCAGAGTGTCTAATACAAGGTGTAACGAGAAAGACTATAGTGCTTAGTATAGTATTTTCTATTTTTATTTCGGATTTCCACAATTCGCCCTCTTTTGAAGCTTGTTTCCCCTCTTTTGGTCCAATAGCGCCTGAAATCATAGGAAATCCAAGACGGCGCGTCATCGGAAGCGGTTCCATTTTCAAGAAGAAATACAAATTTTCACAGCCGTTTTTATTTCCTCAGAGAGCCTCAGAGTGAGCTTTTCGTGGACACCCTGTAAGTACCTGTATTTGTTACTGACAACTTGCTTTTTCTCTGGAGGCAAACTTCAAGTTACGTAACTTGTTAGGTCTTGCCAGATGATCTGAACGTGGGTGTCTGGTATAAGCTTTCTCTTTTCACTAAAAATGAGATTTTTTCTTCCCTGGTTAAGTCGTTACACAAAGGTGCACGCCCTGGAAAACCCTGTCCTAAGATGACAAAGTCTAAAATTTAATGTCTGTAAAAAGGGCACTCTCTAACCAAGTAATCAACGAATTCATAAATAAAGGTACATATGTCTTCATTTTCAACTTTACAAATAAGCTCCATTATACAAATTACAACTCTATTTCACAGTTAGTTATTACAGGTAACAAGCCCCATTCTATTTCTAACACGAATAAAAATTCTAATTCTATTCTATTCTATTCTTACCAGTTATGATTCTAATAACAATCCTATTCACCAGTCTCCCAGTATCATTTCTCACACAATAACTTGCGTTAAATTAGCAATTGGAGTTTACTTGCAGCGTAGAATACACTTACAATACAAATTTTTACAGCCGTTTTTATTTCCTCAGAGAGCCTCAGAGTGAACTTTTCGTGGACACCCTGTAAGTACCTGTATTTGTTACTGACAACTTGCTTTTTCTCTGGAGGCAAACTTCAAGTTACGTAACTTGTTTATAAAATATATGGTCTTGAAATGACATCATAGCCAGAGAGCGCCTTTGACTTCTTATAGTAAAATCTGCACGAGGACCCGTGTGGTCCAATGTTGCCAGATGCCAGTGGGTAAAATTACCATAAAAATACATATAGCCTATATATAGCCTTTAAACTTGGTTTAAGTTTATCTGATTGGTTGATTTCTGATTTTAAATTTTGGATCAAATCATTCAAATCGGTATTTTCCTTTGTGTAGTGAACAAGTTTGCCAAATTTTCCAATTTCATCTAATTTTTTTTTGATTCTGATTTTCCTTGTTCGCACCAGTGGCGTGTGGTACTTTTGAGTTTTCACTGAATTTGTTTTTCATAGTGCATTGTTGAGTTTAAAAAGAAACTGTGTGACTGTGGTTCGAAACCCAGAAGAAGGATAGTAAAATAAAGGTACTTAACAGTACCAGAGGTGTGGGTTGTACATACCTACTAGGTAGGTACTTCTAAAAAGATAGCATTTTTTATCCTCTAAAGGTGTGTTCACACATAGTTGACGGCTGTCGATCGATGTAAATTTATTGTGAATCGATGTTGATCGACAGCCGATGGACTATGTGTGGATACACCTTAAGACTGCTGTTTTTACTTCATCAGATTCTGGTGTTACGAAGTATCTACCTATGTAGTCTATGTACATTGTACATACGTAAGTGGAATGAAAACTTTGTTTCGGTCCGATTAAAAAAGCTACTCACTTATCCTCACGAGGCTGAGTGCAGCCCGAACTCCAAGCACAGAGCAAGGTACCTAGTTCAAAGTTTTCCCATAAAATTGTAGGTGATTTCGTTGAGGACAGCCACACTACCATCACGTCACGTTTTGTGGCAACAAAATTGTATGAACGCCGGGTATCTGCTGTAAGTATGCAATGTGCAAAGCACTAAGACGTTATTTAGGTTTTTGTCTCGGTGACGTTGTGGTCAAGGCTCTCACTTGGTAAATAGGAGGGTGCGGGTTCAATCCCAGCGAGGTATGGATTTTTATCCTCATTTATTTCAGACTTTAGTCAGCTCCCATGGCGTAGTGGTCACTGCACTCGCCTTGCACGCGGGAGACCCGGGTTCGATTCCCGGCGGGGTCAAGTTGGCGTAGTGGTCACTGCACTCGCCTTGCACGCGGGAGACCCGGGTTCGATTCCCGGCGGGGTCAAGAAATTTGTATCTGCAAAGGGTTGATCCCGTGACTGGCTGTTGCGGGGCCCACTCAGCCTCGTGAGGAAAATGAGTAGCTATGACATGTAAATGCACATAGCGACCGGTGCCAGCATGGTAGGTAAACATTGGTTGTTAGGATTATTGAGATACTTATTGGGAAAAATCCTACACGCTGCAGTGAACACCAAAGTTGTGACATAATAACACAAAGAAATTGCATTTACATTTACATTTATTTCAGACTTTGATTAGATAAGAATAGTGATCTAAAGGTTAGGTGGTAGAATATGTCTCCGGTGTGGCGTTAACCACGCTTAGACTTCATCATTTGACCAGAGGTAACGAGGTCCATCCACTTTATCTATTCATTTGCGGATGCGGGTTCGTTTACGAATTCCTACGTACTAGGTACTAGGTACATTTGTCTAGTTTTGTTTATGAGAGTAGCAACCTTCTTGATAGATTAGTAGTGACCCCTAGGATAAAAATAACACTGGTTTACCTCAGAATCAGAACACAGATGGACACAATGGTGTATGCCAACAGAGTTCCAAATTTACGAATTCCTACGTACTATGTCTAGTTTTGTTTATGAGAGTAGCAACCTTCTTGATAGATTAGTAGGTAGTGACCCCTAGGATAAAAATAACACTGGTTTACCTCAGAATCAGAACACAGATGGACACAATGGTGTATGCCAACAGAGTTCCAATTGACATCATATCGATCAACTGGTCCAGCTTGAATAAAGCCGCCATTATTCCTAAAAATCAGAAGAACATCAAATAATTAAAAGTGTACGAAGAGCGTAAAGGTAGAAACACACTACCATCACGTCACGTCATGTGAAGTCATGGGGACTCAGAAAGATGTACCTACCTACCTACCTAGTTCAAAGTTTTCCCATAACGTTTTGTGGCAACAAAATTGTATGAACGCCGGGTATCTGCTGTAAGTATGCAATGTGCAAAGCACTAAGACGTTATTTAGGTTTTTCCCCAGAACCCCAGATAAATGAAATGGATGTGACATTGCAAGTTACCTGCTAGAACTCCTGACACCAGGGTGGCCAAGAGGGGAGTCTTGGTAGCAGGATGAATGTGGGAGAAGAATTCATACAAGAGACCATCAGATGCCATCGCATAGAGAACTCGAGGTAAGGGAAACATAGCGCCCAACATACTGGAACAAATGGGAAGTACACAATAAGTAGGTATATCATCTAAATCTAAATGAAATCGGTTGCTACAGGGTCGTTAACAGGGGGTTCGTTTAGTCCCATTTGCCCTGGGCCTGGGATCATCAAGGGTGCCCAAAACCAGCAGTTTTGCCCCCAAAAAGGGTACCTAATTTAGTTAAAACTACTAGGTAATTTAGTACTCTTATATATAAATATAAAAAAAATGTTGCCAAGAAGGGTTTAATGTCGAGATAGATCCAGTCCTTGATTAGGCTGTGAACGGCTTAATTACACACTTGCTCACAGCTTTTACAACTGATAATAATTCTAACTTAACTCTTTCGCTGCCGCTGTCGATTCACATCGATCGACGGCCGTCAACTTTGAGTGGACACACACTTAACTGCTTTAGCCCTGCACTGTCGAATTTTCACATCGATCGTACTGGCCGTTTACTTTGAGTGGACCACAGCATCTTATGTTATACTACCAGTCACTTACCTCGTGCTGAGGGCAAATAGGACCGCCTGTGGTGGACAATCCATTTCATAACAGACATCCGACCTTATCGAATACGTATGGGAAGGGAGGCTTCAGGATCCCTGGAAGCGAACGGTGTTGACATAGATAAATAGGCGGTATTTTCACCCTATCAAGAATTTCCTTTGTTTAATAAAATTATTGGCAGTGGGACCTGTACCACTTATGCTGACCGGAGGGGGCGGAGGGGGGTTTAGATGGTTTTACTTAACTTGAGATCTCTGTTTGTAATTGGTTGCATATGATTACACAACTTTTCCATATTATGGTGAGTTGCGATGCTGTAGTACGAGATCAACACAGAACTCCACATACACAGCGTTATCAGAAATGCGGTACGAATACACTATAAAAAGATTTCACACATATGACAAATGCTGGAGAAAATCGCAGACACACAATTTTGCGCTAACAGTTTCTCGACAAAGGAGGACCAAGACAGCAAGACCCAGGTAGGAAGTATCCAGCTCACCTTTCTGCACTATTTCGGCCTCAGTCGGCGGAAGATTCCTCATGCCTTACCATGGTCATTAATAAGGCCACATAAAGTGTAAGTACACAAGCAATGCAAAGTTGCTGATAAAGATCACAATCAAGAGACAGAACAATGGAGAGAGCGGGATATTCTCTGCGGTTTCCTAGCCTCTTTCTCCGCAGGTCGACAATGCAATCGAAACCTACGAACCCAAAGAAGCACTTGGGCAGCTCGCCGCCATGATGCCACTTAGGTCGCCAGGAGCCAAACCAGCCCTCACCCCCCTCTCTTGTCAGCAGGAATACTCTCCTTGGGTATTACCCAGTTGGCGAAGTCCACTGTGAAAAAGGGACGAAATGGGTTAATATTTTGATCTGTTTCAGGGAACTTTCAATCAAATTATCAATTTGCTTTAGTTTCTTGAAAGGACATTTTTTTATTATTATTTTAATGGCCTGATGGTCAATCATTCCGACATTTCCAACATACCTACATTGAACGGTGTTAGAAGGACCTTTCAGTCTCCGGTCCGACTTGAAGGCTCTTAAATTAGATATAATTCCCATTACTTGGCAATCCTGCCATGTGTTGACTTGTTGAGTAACCAAGCCAATGTCATAGACAGCTAATTTCGTATTGTGTTTTCTTTCCTACCACACTATCCCAGCATAAAACGCCCACTCTAAAGATTGGTGGATCTTGGAGGAATAAAAGATTGGTGGTCACTGGGCAGAATTTTAACAGTTGGTACTTTTATTTTTTAACTATCAATAAAATTCATGAACAATATGAAAGGGTTAGAGAAAAGTATCTGTATAGGTCTTTCAGAACGTCTGGTGTTGGCAATATCCTATCGCAAGTGTATTGTCGAAAGAGTCCGAAATTACCTACCTTTGAAAGATCCAGCAACCATCATGGTGGCAACAACAAGTAGATTGACCACCGTGAAAATGCTGTTGGCCATCGTAGACTCTTTGACACCCCAGGCCAGGAGAACTGAAAAGGAAAAGATCAAATTTTTAAACAATACTAAAAATAGAATTATTTTATTGTTGAAATTTGGTAGCCGGTTAATCCCGGTCTTACCAGAACATTTCGGGTAGTAAACGTGTACTCAACTTTCTAGTAGAAAGGTATACCTAGCACAGAACGATAGAAAAGCCAGCGCGCAGCGGTGTTCTAGAGTAATCTAGAGAACATTGATGGATCATTGAAGTTAAACAACGCAACGGCACTTGATGCTGTCTTTTAACGTCCCCACTCAGGCTGAGTGAGAAGGTGGATAGATTGTTGACGATTGAAGGGTAAAACCACTGACACTAAAAGCTTCAAGGTGTGTCCACACATAGTCAACCGGCTGTCGATCGATGTGGATCGACGGCCGTCGACTAAGTGTGGACACACCTTTAGCAGTTATACAGTGACGTTAAAACCGCCTTAAAGAATCTCCAGGAAAAGTCTTTCCTGTCGAAGAAACTCCTGGTACTTACTGGACAACAGGAAAACAATTCCTGCGGCTATAAAGTCAGGATACGCGAAAAGGCAGGAAAAGTCTTTCCTGTCGAAGAAACTCCTGGTACTTACTGGACAACAGGAAAACAATTCCTGCGGCTATAAAGTCAGGATACGCGGCCATGAAACTGATATGAATTGGCATCACCTGAGTCATGACATTCCTGTTGACGTTGCCTAGCAACGCGTCTAACTGATCCGACATAGCTTTGGCAACACTGGCAGTCCCTGTGAAATGGAGAGAGATTTGTTTTAGGGACAATTTTTTTGAAGAGGTTTGATTGAGAGAACTGTAACTGCTAAGGTCTTATCGTCCCGAAGTGAAAGGAAGACAGGATAGGAGAAAGCCAGCCGTTCCGAGAACGAACCTTATCCGCTCAGGATAAAATCCGATCCAGGCGGCAATCGAACCCGCGACCTAGCGTTTACAAGGCAGACGCTCTATCCTCCGAGCTAACTAAGCTGGCGAGAGAGAGAATGGAACATTTTAGAGGATATGTCAAAAGCTCATAATTACCACATTTTACAGCATGCAAATTTGAAAGAGATTGAGAGGGATTTTCATGAGAGCCTCTGAGTATTGTAATTAATTTTTCTGACCAGACTAGACTATTATTAGATTACCCATTATAAAATACATGTATAATAGTAATACATAGATAATACTAATAATAATAATAATAATAATAATTCAAAGTATTCACGTATAAAGGTAATAAATAATATTCATGAAGGGAGGTACCTACACGTTTTGTACTAGTGTAGTCTAGCCCCTGGGGTTACAAAAACACTTGACTTGAGTGCAATTATTAAAATATTGCAGAATAAAATTAATAAATTTTACGAAAGGCTGGGGAGATGTTTTTTACAATTTTTATCCTGGTTGTAAATCTGAGCCTGAAGAAATTGCACATGTTTTTATTTTTTATATTTTTCCATGGCTTAAAACTGACATTATTCTCCTAAAGGAGCTCTTTCAGTCAACCACGATTCGTTGTTATACCCAACTGAGAAGGGTATAAAAGATACCCATACTTACCTATTGAATATTCTAAAATTAAGTTCCATCCTATGACATAGGCTATGAATTCTCCTACTGTGACATAACTATAAATATAGGCAGATCCAGCCTTCGGCACTCGGGCGGCGAATTCAGCATAGCATATTCCTGGAATCAGAAGGCAAACCGCGTGTTCTGTCAGACTTTACTGCTGTCTAACAAGGCATGAAAAAATATTTACATTACGTTTTAAACCCTTTCATTTAAAAAATAAAACTATAACTAAGGCCTAATAGGTCAGAGGGTCAGACTCGGTTAGAGTAAAAACATTGGACTAGTAATCCATGGAGCTGGGGTTCGAGTCCCAGAACTAAAGGATAAGAAAAGTAAACATTAAATAGCGTAATTTCGAAGCGAACATTTGTATTAAAATCTTTGCTTAAATAAATCAAAAATGAATATCCTTCAACTAAACCCCTTTATTCACACTATGTATACCTCTCTACCTAAATCGTAGATAATATATCTCCTGTTTCCAAAACCTCAAGTAGTAACTTCGTCAAACAGTCATCAAGCTGTGTATTTTCGTATGTATCTTTCATGATGAAGAATTTATGCTGGTAGCTAGGTATGTGCTGTATTTGTTCTTCAACTTTCTTCGTGATGGATTTATGGAGAGAGAAGACATAACTTGTTCATATTCTAGCTATACGTATTTGGCAATTTAGTTGTCATGACAACCAGACATGTCGTTGTCATTTGTACTCTGACCCACATTCATCTTTCACACGTCACAAGTAAATAGCTATCTGAAATTTTGATTGGTCAATATGAATTTCGAATATACCTATGTATGCCGGCCGCACGAGGGCCATTTCGCTAGCATATTGGTTGAACAAAGCCTAAAAATTCGATCAGAAACTCGATAAATCAGAAACTCTTTTTCTCTTGAAAAAAAGACAAAAATAAGTTTAGTAGATATAAAGTAGACGTTCTACACATGAAGAAAATCAGCTTGTTGGTTTTTTGCCCTTTTCTTTAGTGAGTTCTGATTTACAAGTTGTTCTCGATATGGCATGAAATATTTCCTTCTTACTGCTAAACAAAGTTATGTAAGTGTATCAATTTATTTTGCACTTCTAAAGATCAAAACAAACACAACTGTGACCTTGGCGAAAGAAAACTTGATCTGGTATAATAAATCTTGTCCACGAATCGTACCAACTTCCACCTTGATCTTAGATATTTGGAGCTTTTAAATCTTTGGTGTGATTGACCTTTCAAAGTAATCGTAAACTGTGATTCTTAAGCCGGTTTCCAGTTATTAGTAGATTTGACATGGACTCAAATTTTCGCCCGGCCACTTAAGAACAGTCACTGTCACTCGGAACAGTCAGACCAAGGTCTGTCAGGCAGTCGTAACGTGTGTACCGAAAGAAAGCTTTCGACTTGTATTCTCTCAGACGGTCTGAAGACTGAAATCGGATGATTCCCGCCACACACATTCGATGGTCTGTGTCCGATCTATGTCTGTCAGACCGTTGTGTGTCGTATAAAAAGCAAAAAGCATCTAGGCTAGGCTCAAGAGAGAGTAAAAGTTTTTACTCGAAACAAAGTCCAAGTCACCATTGCCGAAGTGAAAACAACACCAGCAGAAATTCTTTCACACCCCACAGCTTATAGTAAATGAAATTTCACGTGACTAGAGGTATCTTGATGTATGTAGATATCTTGAAGTTAGACATAACAATTTCAATGTCAATATTAACCAGCTTCTAGGTTGGAACTGGAACTTGGCTTGATGCCATGCCATTAGTATATTGGCATTGTAGGTGATGCATGTGTGCGGGAATCCCCTAATAATATAGATTTCCTACTTACTAATTGATTTGTTGTTTCATCTAAACTACCATAGCATCACGTGTAATTTCAGAAGAAATACTGTTACCCCAAAATATTGGAAAGTGTTTCAGAAGTCCAATCCACTCGACCCGTGAAAAGAACTATGCATTTCAAAGTAGTACATAATAATATAACGTACTATGCATTTTCATTCAGTACTTCATGTACCCATCAATCTTGTCGGTATTTTGGCATTGACGCAATTTTAATTTTCAATAACGTCACACAGTTGTTTTAGCAGGGTTGATAAGGGTCTTTATCAAATCACTTCTGACTTGATTCATAATTTTCGTCTCTAGGTCTAATCAAAAGTATAAATCAGAAAAAAACCTATTAGAATGTCGCAATGTTAACGTCATATCGGCTCATTTCTTGGAAAAAAACAATCTTGTCAGTATTTTGGCATTGACGCAATTTTAATTTTCAATAACGTCACACAGTTGTTTTAGCAGGGTTGATAAGGGTCTTTATGAAATCACTTCTGACTTGATTCATAGTTTTCATCTCTAGGTCTAATCAAAAGTATAAATCAGAAAAAAAACCTATTAGAATGTCGCAATGTTAACGTCATATCGGCTCATTTCTTGGAAAAAAATGCAATTGAGTAGGAATTAGGAATAGCACTGTTATTACAATTGATATACGAGTACTTGTAGCTTGTTGTACACGATTTACTTAGGTAAAAATAATGAGAGTATGCTCTTAAGTAGAAGGTAACCACCAGGTGAAAATTAATGCCAGATTAAACTAAATACACACCTAAATACATATCTACCTGAAAACGGCTACTCTCTCTGTGTTAGGGTTGGGACATCGACATCGATGTTTTGAAAACATCGATACATCGGAACAAAAACATCGATGTCAACATCGATGTTTTTCAAGTCCTTCGTTAGGCTGTGAACGGCTTAATTACACACTTGCTCACAGCTTTTACAACTGATAATAATTCTAACTTAACTCTTTCGCTGCCACTGTCGATTCACATCGATCGACGGCCGTCAACTTTGAGTGGACACACCTTTATGTTATACTCAGCACTTACCTCGTGCTGAGGGCAAATAGGGACCCTGTGGTGACAATCCATTTCATAACAGACCATCCAACCTTATCGAATACGTATGGGAAGGGAGCTTCAGGATCCTGGAAGCGAACGTGATATTAGATTAATAGGCGGTATTTCACTATCAAAATTTCTTTTGTTAATAAAATTATTGGCAGTGGACCTGTACCACTATCCTACTATTTTACACATTTGAATGTATGAGCTTATTAATGAAATTCCAAAAACATCGATGTATCGAACATCGATATTTTCGTCTCGATGTCCCAACCCTAGGTTGGGATATCGACATCGATGTTTTGAAAACATCGATACATCGGAACAAAAACATCGATGTCAACATCGATGTTTTTGATTACGATATATCGGATACTCGATATATCGAAGTTTAAAAACATCGATGTATCGAACATCGATGTTTTCATCTCGATGTCCCAACCCTACTCTGTGTGGCGTATAATATCTTTTAGTAGCGCTGTCAAACTGTTTTGACTTGGCGGGGCGGAGCACTACCGCGCTTCTTAATTCATCTTGAATAGATTAATAGGGGGTATTTCACTATCAAAATTTCCTTTGTTAATAAAATTATTGGCAGTGGACCTGTACCACTATCCTACTATTTTACACATTTGAATGTATGAGCTTATTAATGAAATTCCATGCTTACCTGGTCATAATAAGGCCACATAAGTGTAAGTACACAAGCAATGCCAAAGTTGCTGATAAAGATGACAATCAGAGACAGAACAATGGAGAGCGGGATATTTCTCTGCGGCTTTCTAGCCTCTTCTCCACAGGTCGCAATGCAATCGAAACCTACGAACCCAAAGAAGCACTTGGCAGCTCCCGCCATGATGCCACTTAGTCCCCAGGGAGCAAAACCCCCCTCACCATAGTTCATCACCCTCAACCAGCTGATAGTAATGAGTTCATCACCCTCAACCAGCTGATAGTCATGAGTTCATCACCCTCCACACACACATTCTCGAAATGATTACTTTCTAATTTTTACTTTCTATTTTCAAAGCTATCGATAAAACCAAAATCAAACATTCTCGAAATGATTACTTTCTAATTTTTACTTTCTATTTTCAAAGCTATCGATAAAACCAAAATCAAAAAGTGTGGAGTCGGCTTTCGACCAAGTTCAGCAGGTACCTAGCAAGGGTGCCTGAGAAACTTTCAAATTTTACTTTCCCACAAGTTCTATTACTTTCCTTATCCTATAGGAAGGAAAGTAATGTAATCGGGTCAAAATTTCGATGGTCAGTTTTTAGTGCCAAAACACGTTTTGAGGTCCGAGCCTAAATCCAAAGTTTCAGCCATTGGTCCTGTGTGTGTGTGTGTGTGTGTGTGTGTGTGTGTGTGTGTGTCTGTTTGTAAACAAAATATCTCGAGAACGGTATGAGCTAGAGACTTGAAATTTGGTATGTAGTTGTGTGTGTGTGTGTGTGTGTCTGTTTGTAAACAAAATATCTCGAGAACGGTATGAGCTAGAGACTTGAAATTTGGTATGTAGTTTACAAATGTGACAAGGGTGCAACTGTTTGGTTGGTTGAGATAGGTTAGGTGGCGGTATATTGACCACTTTTTGGCGGTTTTTGACTGTTTTTTGGCGGTTTTCAGCTATACCGACTAAACGGTTAGAGATATTGTAAAAGTTTGGCTATAAGAACAAGAACACCCAAAATAACTTCTAAAAAGATAGCATTTTTTTTTTTTTTCCTCTAAAGGTGTGTTCACACATAGTCAACGGCTGTCGATCGATGTTAATTTATTGTGAATCGATGTTGATCGACAGATTCTGGTGTTACGAAGTACCTACCTATATAGTCTATTGTACATACGTAGGTGGAATGAAAAACTGTTTCGGTTCGATTAAAAAAGCTACTCACTTGTCCTCACGAGGCTGAGTGCAGCCCGAACTCCAAGCACATAGCCAAAAAAAAAAAAAAAAAAAATTCCCCCCCCCCACCCTCAACCAGCTGATAGTCATGAGTTCATTACCCTCAACCAGCTGATAGTCATGAGTTCATCACCCTCAACCAGCATACGTAGGTAAAATGAAAACTTTGTTTCGGTCCGATTAAAAAAGCTACTCACTTATCCTCACGAGGCTGAGTGCAGCCCGAACTCCAAGCACAGAGCAAAAAAAAAAAACTTCGACCCCGCCGGGAATCAAACCTGAGACCTCCGGAGTGCAAGCCGAATGTGATACTAACTCGGTCACGGAGGCTACGAATTCGAATTAAGTATTCGCATCTAAAAGTTCACCATCAGCCCCAGAAGAAAATAATGTGCTCCTGGTAGGAATATAATATCACGAATACTATACTACCCCGCGCCACTGATAGCTAAGCCGTTTCCAAAATGCGTCCAATTTAAAATTTTATTGCGACGTAGAATATTCCTCAACTCAGAGTGACTACCAAAGTAAATTCTAGTGGTTCAGTGAACTGTTTTGAGAAAAAGGGCCCCTGTGGCTCCCCATATTTGATTGACTGCCAAAGTAAATTTTAGTGGTTCAGTGAACATCTTTCAGAAAAAGGGCCCCTGTGGCTTCCCATAGGTCTCATCCAGGCCACAATTAGGGAACAAACAGGTTGGTAAGTAGCCAGTATCTATGTCATATGTAAGTATTTTGGTATTTTAGTCTAGGGGTTGCCTCTCATTTTTGTTCTTTGCTCCTCAGACTACTCTTATGTTGTTCTTACCATGGGGGACGGTCTAGATTTCCAGAAATCATTATCCTTTTACCAATAAACCCAACGCAATACAATAGACTCTGATGTCTTCTTTGTAATACTTGGTAACGGTCCTCTTTGTCTTACTTGGAAATCGTCCTTTTCAAAAGTTCAATTATTTTCCTTTGTGTACGAAATGGCTAAATTGTCCTTTGACCTCACGACATGATGTGATACATAAAGATAGTCTAGTACTCTAGTAAGTACCTATGTCTAAGTCGAAGTAGGGTAAGTGTACCATTTATTGGCCCACCTGTACCATACGCCACATAAGTCTGAACTGGATGAAATTTTGCAAGATCCAATTTCATATAGTCTAGTACTCTAGTAAATACCTATGTCTAAGTCCAAGTAGGGTAAGTGTACCATTTATTGGCCCACCTGTACCATACGCCACATAAGTCTGAACTGGATGAAATTTTGCAAGATCCAATTTCATCAAAAGAAAGGGCTTAAAGACTGCTATCGAACCAGTGCTATTCAAAAATTGTAGTCATAAAACAAAAATTCAGAAAAATAAATGTGGGCAGGTGGGCCAATAAATGGTACGTTTTTTAGGTGGGCGAATAAATGGTACACTTACCCTATGTATTGAAAACAAGGAGTGGTTCTATTTTTCAGTTATCACAATGTTGTATTATGCGTGTATGTATATTCAACATCTTTCGGAACACAATTATGAAGAAATAAACAAATATGGTACAAAATAGATATTCTAATAATAAAATCGTATTCAAATACACATCACCTTTCCGATTTGAAATCACCCGAGACTTAATGGTACACTTACCCTATGTATTGAAAACAAGGAGTGGTTCTATTTTTCAGTTATCACAATGTTGTATTATGCGTGTAGGTATGTATATTCAACATCTCTCGGAACACAATTATGAAGAAATATAAACAAATATGGTACAAAATAGATATTCTAATAATAAAATCGTATTCAAATACACATCACCTTTCCGATTTGAAATCACCCGAGACTAAACAAATATGGTACAAAATAGATATCCTAATAATAAAATCGTATTCAAATACACATCACCTTTCCGATTTGAAATCACCCGAGACATATCACCTAGCTTCTTTGATCCACAGGTACTCATAATTTATTTTCTGGGTTCGATTCCTGCGCAGGGTGAACTTTATCCTTGATAAATAAGGTTCGTTCTTGGAACCGCTGACTTTCCTTCTCTCTTCAATTTCGGGACGGTAAGACCTCCGTTTTCTATCACACAGTAAAAAAAAAAAAACCGTTATCTACATCTCAGATTTCTTGCTTCTAAGCAGTAAGCTCGACAAATTTCTTGTTTAGTAGTCTCGAAATTGTGTTGTAGACGGCAACACCATTTCAGGATTAGGCTCCAGTCCTGCCTTTTATTAAGGGCTATATTCAGGATATAGGCTCCAGCCCTGGCTTTTATTAAGGGCTATATTCAGGATATAGACTCCAGCACTGACTGTTATCAAGGGCTATATTCCCCCACATTTTCCCTGGATGACACAAAGTTCTCATTCTTAATGCCGCCACTGACATCCGCCATTTTCATGGCGGCAAATGTTTTGTTATCCGACACTTCTTTCATTCGCCGCCGGATGCCTTCCTTGCTGTTCTTCAGACTGTAAGTCACGTAGATGAATGTGCCTGGAACCAAATATCAACATTGTTATAGGGATGTAAGGCACCTTGAAATATATTATTAAATATATGTATGTATAAATCTGCCACAGTTGTTTTGAGATTTGAAACCAAGACAGTCCCCCCCCCCTCTCTCTCTCTCTCTCCAAAAAGTAGGAAGGGTGGTTAGAAATTCAATCTCAAATCTCATAGTAATTCCAGGCTGCCAAAACCTGTAGCTCATCCGCTCATCCTGGGGTTGGACTGGAAAAAATATGCACTTATTATGTTCTGATATTAAGGCGGTCTCTTCCTGATCCCTTATGTGCCGCGTCCATTTTACCCCTCACCACCTCTCTTGTCAGCAGGAATACTCTCCTTGGGTATTACCCAGTTGGCGAAGTCCACTGTGGAAGGGAGACGAAATCGGTTAATATTGACCTATCTGTTTTAGAGAATTGAATTTTCAAATGCCTTTAGTTTTTTGAACGAATAGCCGTCGATCGATGTCGACTGAACCGTCCATACTGCATCGACAACATAGATTCACCCCGTGGAAAAGAAACTCGAACTTAGAAGGATTCGAGTTAAAAGGATCTTTCAACCTTCGACTTGAAGGATATTACATTAGTCGTACAATGTACAATGTGTTGTCGAAAGAGTCCGAAATTACCTACCTTTGAAAGATCCAGCAACCATCATGGTGGCAACAACAAGTAGATTGACCACCGTGAAAATGCTGTTGGCCATCGTAGACTCTTTGACACCCCAGGCCAGGAGAACTGAAAAGGAAAAGATCAAATTTTTAAACAATACTAAAAATAGAATTATTTTATTGTTGAAATTTGGTAGCCGGTTAATCCCGGTCTTACCAGAACATTTCGGGTAGTAAACGTGTACTCAACTTTCTAGTAGAAAGGTATACCTAGCACAGAACGATAGAAAAGCCAGCGCGCAGCGGTGTTCTAGAGTAATCTAGAGGTCCGACTTGAAGGCTCTTAAATTAGATATAATTCCCATTACTTGGCAATCCTGCCATGTGTTGACTTGTTGAGTAACCAAGCCAATGTCATAGACAGCTAATTTCGTATTGTGTTTTCTTTCCTACCACTATCCCAGCATACAACGCCCACTCTAAACATTGGTGGATCTTGGAGGAATAAAAGATTGGTGGTCACTGGGCAGAATTTTAACAGTTGGTACTTTTATTTTTTAACTATCAATAAAATTCATGAACAATATGAAAGGGTTAGAGAAAAGTATCTGTATAGGTCTTTCAGAACGTCTGGTGTTGGCAATATCCTATCGCAAGTGTATTGTCGAAAGAGTCCAAAGTTTTCTACCTTTGAAAGATCCAGCAACCATCATGGTGGCAACAACAAGTAGATTGACCACCGTGAAAATGCTGTTGGCCATCGTAGACTCTTTGACACCCCAGGCCAGGAGAACTGAAAAGGAAAAGATCAAATTTTTAAACAATACTAAAAATAGAATTATTTTATTATTGAAATTTGGTAGCTGGTTAATCCCGGTCTTACCAGAACATTTCGAGTAGTAAACGTGTACCCTAGAAACTTTCTAGTAGAAAGGTATACCTAGCACAGAACGATAGAAAAGCCAGCGCGCAGCGGTGTTCTAGAGTAATCTAGAGAACATTGATGGATCATTGAAGTTAAACAACGCAACGTTAAGCACTTGATGCTGTCTTTTAACGGCCCCACTCAGGCTGAGTGAGAAGGTGGATAGATTGTTGACGATTGAAGGGTAAAACCGCTGACACTAAAAGCTTCAAGGTGTGTCCACACATAGTCAACCGGCTGTCGATCGATGTGGATCGACGGCCGTCGACTAAGTGTGGACACACCTTTAGCAGTTATACAGTGAGGCGTATAATATCTTTTAGTAGCGCTGTCAAACTGTTTTGACTTGGCGGGGCGGAGCACTACCGCGCTTCTTAATTCATCAAGACATAATTACCTGAGAAGAACGACGCTATAGCTGCTGCAAGAAAGGAGATGATCACAGCAGGTCCGGCTAGATTTTTGGCCACTGAGCCCCCCAACACATACACACCGACCCCTAGGGTTGCACCAACCCCCAATAGGGTAAGATCTGTGAGGCCCAGCACGCGGGCTAGTTTAACTTCACTCTCTCCCAAGGGTCCTTGGTCGATGTTGGTTTTCCGCCTTGATAGAGATTTGAAGAACTGAAAGCAGAGAAGACGAAAGATTTTGATGTTCATTTGTGAATTGAAATACATAATTATGTTTTCTGGCTGTGTACCTACTTCGTTATTGTTCTATTGGTTAGATAACGTTTCTGCATTATTATAACAACATTAACTTTAGATGGAGAGCCTGAAGACCAAGGAAATTCCACAGATCCATCAGAAGAAAGATTAAATTTGTAAACATAAGATTGCATAGATGTCTGATGGTAATAGGTATAGGTAATATTTTCCTGCATTCTTTTACAACAAAGCAAATTCCCAAGAATGACAAAGATTACCTACAGAAAAGTTACCAGAAACAAGTTTACTTATCAGACCGTAGTTACCAGATCCAGATTGCATTAATGATAGCTAAGAACTACTACTTATCCAATAAAAGGCCTGGTGCAAGCACCATTTATACCTACATGAATAAACCCAGGACCAATTGTGACTAATGCCTGATAATAAAACTAAAAAATAAAACTATAACTAAGGCCTAATAGGTCAGAGGGTCAGACTCGGTTAGAGTAAAAACATTGGACTAGTAATCCATGGAGCTGGGGTTCGAGTCCCAGAACTAAAGGATAAGAAAAGTAAACATTAAATAGCGTAATTTCGAAGCGAACATTTGTATTAAAATCTTTGCTTAAATAAATCAAAAATGAATATCCTTCAACTAAACCCCTTTATTCACACTATGTATACCTCTCTACCTAAATCGTAGATAATATATCTCCTGTTTCCAAAACCTCAAGTAGTAACTTCGTCAAACAGTCATCAAGCTGTGTATTTTCGTATGTATCTTTCATGATGAAGAATTTATGCTGGTAGCTAGGTATGTGCTGTATTTGTTCTTCAACTTTCTTCGTGATGGATTTATGGAGAGAGAAGACATAACTTGTTCATATTCTAGCTATACGTATTAAGATAATAGGTAGGTATATCTCCTGTTTCCAAAACCTCAAGTAACTTCGTCAAACAGTCATCAAGCTGTGTATTTTCGTATGTATCTTTCATGATGAAGAATTTATGCTGGTAGCTAGGTATGTGCTGTATTTGTTCTTCAACTTTCTTCGTGATGGATTTATGGAGAGAGAAGACATAACTTGTTCATATTCTAGCTATACGTATTTGGCAATTTAGTTGTCATGACAACCAGACATGTCGTTGTCATTTGTACTCTGACCCACATTCATCTTTCACACGTCACAAGTAAATAGCTATCGGAAATTTTGATTGGTCAATATGAATTTCGAACCTATGTATGCCAGCCGCACGAGGGCCATTTCGCTAGCATATTGGTTGAACAAAGCCTAAAAATTCGATCAGAAACTCGATAAATCAGAAACTCTTTTTCTGTTACCAGATCCAGATTGCATTAATGATAGCTAAGAACTACTATTTATCCAATAAAAGGCCTGGTGCAAGCACCATTTATACCTACATGAATAAACCCAGGACCAATTGTGACTAATGCCTGATAATAAAACGAAGAAAAACTTCGTTTTACCAGCATAAAAAATCCTATTAATATCAATGTTAAACTTGACCTAACCTAAGCAAGGTCAGAATATCCAACCAGGTCTCGATGAAGACCAAAGTGTTATTGTCAAGGTGTCTTCAGGTGATATTGTGGGAAGGTTAAACGTATTAACTGTTAACAGATTGACTTCTGGTTCTTCCTACTCCAAGTTAAATATGAACTTCGAATATACCTATGTATGCCGGCCGCACGAGGGCCATTTCGCTAGCATATTGGTTGAACAAAGCGACAAAGCCTAAAAATTCGATCAGAAACTCTTTTTCTCTTGAAAAAAAAGACAAAAATAAGTTTAGTAGATATAAAGTAGACGTTCTACACATGAAGAAAATCAGCTTGTTGGTTTTTTTGCCCTTTTCTTTAGTGAGTTCTGATTTACAAGTTGTTCTCGATATGGCATGAAATATTTCCTTCTTACTGCTTAACAAAGTTATGTAAGTGTATCAATTTATTTTGCACTTCTAAAGATCAAAACAAACACAACTGTGACCTTGGCGAAAGAAAACTTGATAGACAAAAATAAGTTTAGTAGATATAAAGTAGACGTTCTACACATGAAGAAAATCAGCTTGTTGGTTTTTTGCCCTTTTCTTTAGTGAGTTCTGATTTACAAGTTGTTCTCGATATGGCATGAAATATTTCCTTCTTACTGCTAAACAAAGTTATGTAAGTGTATCAATTTATTTTGCACTTCTAAAGATCAAAACAAACACAACTGTGACCTTGGCGAAAGAAAACTTGATCTGGTATAATAAATCTTGTCCACGAATCGTACCAACTTCCACCCTGATCTTAGATATTTGGAGGTTTTAAATCTTTGGTGTGATTGAACTTTCAAAGTAATCGTAAACTGTGATTCTTAAACCGGTTTCCAGTTATTAGTAGATTTGACATGAACTCAAATTTTCGCCCGGCCACTTAAGAACAGTCACTGTCACTCGGAACAGTCAGACCGAGGTCTGTCAGGCAGTCGTAACGTGTGTACCGAAAGAAAGCTTTCGACTTGTATTCTCTCAGACGGTCTGAAGACTGAAATCGGATGATTCCCGGTACACACATTCGACGGTCTGTGTCCGATCTATGTCTATCAGACCGTTGCGTCTCGTATAATAAGTAACAAGCATCTAGGCTAGGCTCAAGGAGAGAGTAAAAGTTTTTACTCGAAACAAAGTCCAAGTCACCATTGCCGAAGTGAAAACAACACCAGCGGAAATTCATTCACACCCCACAGCTTATAGTAAATGAAATTTCACGTGACTAGAGGTATCTTGGTGTATGTAGATATTTTGAAGTTATACACAACAATTTCAATGTCAATATTAACCAGCTTCTAGGTTGGAACTGGAACTTGGCTTGATGCCATGTCATTAGTATATTGGCATTGTAGGTGATGCATGTGTGCGGGAATCCCCTAATAATATAGATTTCCTACTTACTAATTGATTTGTTGTTTCTACTTCTAAAAAGATAGCATTTTTTATCCTCTAAGGGTGTGTTCACACATAGTTGACGGCTGTCGATCGATCATCGATCGATGTGAATTTATTGTGAATCGATGTTGATCGACAGCCGATCGAGTGCTTCATTGAGACAGGAGTCGGCGTGTCCGAGTGGTAAGGAGTGTGATCTCTGACTAACTGTAACTGATGAGCGGGTGGGATGGGGTTCGAATCCTACTGTTGTCTTTTTTTTTTCGTACATAATTTTATCATTTAAATATATTTTATGGATAGCCATAGTTACTTTTTTCATAATTCTATAGTTGAAAAATAAAATAAAAAAAATAATAAAATAAAAATATGAAAAATGATTTTGATAAGGTGCATACTTACCTGTCATCTATCAAAGACTAGAACAATTATTAGCCATTGACGAAAAATCTAGAAACTATTCTTAAAGCTAATGTAAATGCTCTGATGGCGATTGGCGACATATCTGTTACTAATGTTATCATTTATGATGAGGGTCCTTCAAGGGAAGATAAGAAGATTTTTAAGTCGAGCACTAACTCTAATAGAGATAATAAGCAAAAAGTGTGTATTTACGGATTACTTAGAGATAACATAAGAATCTTGAAAGGTAATAACCTGATAATTCTCATCAGCCGCTTGTGAGTGGATAACGAACAAAGGCAGAACACAGATTTTTAAGTCGAGCACTAACTCTAATAGAGATAATCAGCAAAAAGTGTGGATTTACGGATTAATTAGAGATAACATAAGAATCTTGAAAGGTAATAACCTGATAATTCTCATCAGCCGCTTGTGAGTGGATAACGAACAAAGGCAGAACACTTTTTAAGTCGAGCACTAACTCTAATAGAGATAATAAGCAAAAAGTGTGGATTTACGGATTACTTAGAGATTACAATATAAGAATCTTGAAAAGTAATAACCTGATAATTCTCATCAGCCGCTTGTGAGTGGATAACGAACAAAGGCAGAACACCGGTTAAATATAGACATCCTAAAATAATGTAAGAGTCATTAACCCTTCAGCAAAATGTTAGGAGTGGTCGGAATACATTTTCCGCGACACTGAAGTTAAGTCCATAACTCTATGAAGAAGAAGGTCGTTTTTTTTTTAAGAGAGCCAATAACAGATGGCGGACTTGCTCATTCACGTGCTATGCATTAACACATTCTATAATAATGGCTTAGCTGGTGTCGTTTTTTTTAAGAGAGCCAATAACAGATGGCGGACTTGCTCATTCACGTGCTATGCATTAACACATTCTATAATAATGGCTTAGCTGGTCCGGAATACATTTTCCGCGACACTGAAGTTAAGTCCATAACTCTATGAAGAAGAAGGTCGTTTTTTTTCAAGAGAGCCAATAACAGATAGCGGACTTGCTCATTCACGTGCTATGCATTAACACATTCTATAATAATGGCTTAGCTGGTGGTCAATTCAATCTGATGCAGATGGTCTAGTGGTCTACCAGCATATAATTAGTAGGTGATGGTCTACATATCCATTACCCATACCTATCTATGATTTAGCGCAATATATTGATGGGTATTACCGTCACGTGGGTTATTAAAGGGAAAGAGTATGGCAATCAGCTTGAGATAAAGTGGGTATTTCGATTAGAGTGGGTATCGAACCCTTGTTTTTCCATTTTATTATGTATTGATAAAATTGATATTTTACTTTCCAAGGAAAAGAAATGATTTAAGTAACTTAAACCCTCTCGGTGTCAGTAGCTGTTTAATTTAACCCTCTGAGTGACAGTTGACCAAGACACTCGTATTATCTCGGGAACTAACTGTAATTAAACTCATATGAAAGGGTAAACGCTTCGATGTGCAAAACACTTCATCAGAAGTCATGGAGATGTACCTATACCTGATGTTTCTTCATTATCATGTCAGATAATGAAGTCATTCATGTGCATAGCGAATTTTCAGCCATTACCTGATATGATCTGTGATATTCCATTCCTTACTCTCAAAATGAAACCTGTATTAACCAGTATCTCAATTACCTCTATTATACGATTAACGGTGGTTTAATCGTAGATATTTTCCTCAAAATGAAACCTGTATTAACCAGTATCTCAATTACCTCTATTATACGATTAACGGTGGTTTAATCGTAGATATTTTCCTTAATGATGACATTATTTCACGAGAGAGAAAAAATAATGTTTTATAGGTGTATCGACTGTAAAAAGGTATCTCAGGCTACATGATACGAGTATCTACCTCAGTTGAGATGCATTTATTTTCTATTAGGCGCTTTAAAGTGGGTGTTTCGGTTAGAGTGTGTATCGACCCCTTGTTTTTCCATTTTATTATTGATAAAATTGATATTTTACTTTACAAGGAAAAGAAATGATTTAAGTACCTAACTTAAACCCTCTCGGTGTCAGTAGCTGTTTAATTCAACCCTCTGAGTGACAGTTCACCAAGACACTCGTATTATCTCGGGAACTAACTGTAATTAAACTCACATGAAGGGGTAAACGCTTCGATGTCAGAAGTCACGGAGATGTACCTATATACCTGATGTTTCTTCATTATCATGTCAGATAATGAAGTCATTCATGTGCATAGCGAATTTTCAGCCATTACCTGATATGATCTGTCCAACTTCCTGTACAATGGGAGCAAAATGGTTTGCAATTGTGCACCTTGCCCGTTCCGTCACAATTTTCAATGCTACTCTATTTCAGCAATCTATATTGTGTTTGTCTGATCATGTAGGTTACTCTGATATTTGCACAGGTGTAAGTGATGCTCCTGCCTAATACGTTATGGAAGGCAACTCACAGTGTTTTCCTATTAACTGTCACAATTTTCAATGCTACTCTATTTCAGCAATCTATATTGTGTTTGTCTGATCATGTAGGTATTGTAGGTTACTCTGATATTTGCACAGGTGTAAGTGATGCTCCTGCCTAATACGTTATGGAAGGCAACTCACAGTGTTTTCCTATTAACTTCTATGCTGCTATCCCTCAACCTCAACCTTGGATTATGTGGGACCATGTGACAGTTGATCTACATAACTTACTTAATGTAGGTAAGTTGTATAGGTTCTAGCCCGCAATTACCTATCCTAATGAAACACACTGATAAATACTTAGGAGCAATAGGTTTACACATAATACATAATAAGTAAATGCATAAAACTCTACCTTACCTATCCTAATGAAACACACTGATAAATACTTAGGAGCAATAGGTTTACACATAATACATAATAAGTAAATGCATAAAACTCTACATACCTACTTACCTGTAGAAGACTACATAGGATGTGTTTTGTATAAAATTACTTCTTTATTATTATTATTATTATTATTATTATTATTATTATTATTATTATTATTATTATTATTATTATTATTATTATTATTATTATTATCTGCAACCAGGTCTCGATGAAGACCAAAGTGTTACTGTCAAGGTGTCTTCAGGTGATATTGTGGGAAGGTTAAACGTATTAACTGTTAACAGATTGACTTCTGGTTCTTCCTACTCCAAGTTAATAATGTTTTATAGGTGTATCGACTGTAAAAAGGTATCTCAGGCTACATGATACGAGTATCTACACAATGTTCTAATTGGAGCATCGGTTTAATCAATTTAATAAATTAATTCATCATGATTGAGTTCACTCCAGGACAATATTGTCTTCAGTATACTCACGAGATTCTTCAAACTAATCAAATCTTGGTTGTCTATGGACTTTTTTTTACAAGATTTACACGGTGGGTAATAGCTTTTTTCATGTACATAATATTATTATACCTGATGCCTACCTAATAGTATATATTCATTTTAATTATGCTTCATTTGACTCAACGAATTCTGCTACAAGATTACTTAAACTTATTCGTAAAGGGTCATTATTAGACTACGCACTTCTTACAGGAATTTCAGGATTGACTTAAAAAAGATAGCCACACTATTTTCTTTTCTTTTATGGATCAACATTTAAAGGAGGAGACAAATGCAGTATCTACACAATGTTCTAATTGGAGCATCGGTTTAATCAATTTAATGAATTAATTCATCATGATTGAGTTCACTCCAGGACAATATTGTTTTCAGTATACTCACGAGATTCTCTAAACTAATCAAATCTTGGTTGTCTATGGACTTTTTTTTACAAGATTTACACGGTGGGTACCTAATAGCTTTACAGGAATTTCAGGATTGACTTAAAAAAGATAGCCACACTATTTTCTTTTCTTTTATGGATCAACATTTAAAGGAGACAAATGAAAAAGAACGCATGAAAAGTGGAAAACTTACTTTGTTTTGAGATGAAACAGAATAATGGAAGCCGATGTGCGCTGAGACGAACATATGTCTCTCTCAATTAAAAATAAAATTGCCAATGTTTATATAAACTCCGATCGATTTTTACATTTTTACTCGTAACAATCAGTGGCGTGTTGCCAGATGTGGCAGAGAGAGACACAGGCAAAACAGCTAAGTAATTATCAATTCACTAACTTACCTGCATAGGACCCAAATCGTAGCTCAGCTGACATAAGAACAGCAAGTTACAGAACGACATCACCGTGGCAACTGCAAACAAACTTTCGGCTACCAAAGTCGGATCCAAGATGCAAAACAGAAAGGTCTTTCCAATCACCAGACCCAAAGAATCCATGAATTTGTATGAATGTTATTCATACAAATTCAGATGAAAATGAAAAGTAGATGAACATATCAAAGAAGTGACAGTACTTTGACCTTTGAACAACTTTGACTTCCCAAATGTTTACCAACCTATACATTTTTACTCGTAACAATCAGTGGCGTGTTGCCAGATGTGGCAGAGAGAGACACATAGAGAGAGACAGAGGCAAAACAGAAAGGTCTTTCCAATCACCAGACCCAAAGAATCCATGAATTTGTATGAATAACAAGTAGATGAACATATCAAAGAACTGACAGTACTTTGACCTTTGAACAACTTTGAAGGTAGGCTTTTAAAACAATTCCAAACTTTGCCTAAAGCAAAGAATCATATTATTTATCGAGTGTTATTGTAATTTCTTACCGACAGTGAAAGCCAACATGATAATACCGAAGAGCACGCTGAACTTCATGATATCTTCTGTCATTTTACCAACAGACACCTGCGAAACAAATAAGTCTACGTTTTAGTTTCATATAATCAGAGACACTACTAAAGAACACACCTAAAAAGATACACGCATTCTCTCAGAATAAATACCTGTTTACCAATCTTATACATATAATCAGAGACACTACTAAAGAACACACCTAAAAAGATACACGCATTCTCTCAGAATAAATACCTGTTTACCAATCTTATAATATTCTACCTATTGGTAACCTGGAGTAACCGGGGGACAGGCTCTATGTACATTGGTAACCAGGGGAAACAAAGAGGTAAGTAATGATCAATTCACTGACTTACCTGCATAGGACCCAAATCGTAGCTCAGCTGACACAAGAACAGCAAGTTACAGAACGACATCACCGTGGCAACTGCAAACAAACTTTCGGCTACCAAAGTCGGATCCAAGAAGTGCCAGTACTTTCTTTCCAAGTCTTGCTGATCGTAGAGGCGAACGCTGACGTAGGCAGCCACCCAGAACATGAAGGTCAGCACAAACAGGCTGCATTTGAACACCTCGTAGATGTTCCACCGGACACTGAAGAACCTTTTGGATCCTGAAATTAAGGAATTTTAATTATGTCAAGCATAAATGCTTGTCACAAATGTCGTTCGCTGCTTCATAAACTACGCCAAATTTTATGACTTGACTTGGACTCGAACCACCAACCTCTAGATCCAGAGTCCACCGCGCTAATCACTGCACCACTGAGGTTGGATCCCGAAATGAAATTTGACTATCGTGGCAGGAATGAGGCCTTCCACCCAACCACTTAATTAATTTCTAAGGCTCTATGTATCTAAGGCCAGCCACTCACTATCAGGTAGATCTGACAGGTAAAGGTTCAAGCATAAATGCTTGTCACTAATGTCGTTCGCTGCTTCATAAACTACGCTAAATTTTATGACTTGACTTGGACTCGAACCACCAACCTCTAGATCCAGAGTCCACCGCGCTAAGCACTGCACCACTGAGGTTGGATCCTGAAATCAAATTTGACTATCGTGGCAGGAATGAGCCCTTCCACCCAACCACTTAATTAATTTCTAAGGCTCCATGTATCTAAGGCCAGTCACTCACTATCAGGTAGATCTGACAGGCTAACCTTTTCAGCCGTACCTGTCAGGTCTACTTGATAGTGAGTGGCTGGCCTAAGGTCCGGCAATGGGACCAGCTGTCCTGCCCATACTGATAGAATTTGGAGCAAATTTCCAAGTCCTGAGACAAACAAAAAGCGGACAAAAACGGATCGTCGGAGGTTTGGAAAATGTAAACTGGATTACAACTGGCACGATAGATGTTGATGATGGAGGACGGTGGTTGCGGTTTGGAGTTCAGGTTGTCAGTGTTTCTGTAAAGTTCGATATCAAGAAAAAGAACAAGAGTACCTCGTATAATCTGAGAAGAAGATTACAAACATAACGGGAGATTCAACAATTCAACATAGGTAATCTGTAGCTTTCTCGAGCTGTAAATGAATCTTGAGTACCTATTTTATGTACCCTACACATCAGACTTGTCTTATTTTAATTATAAGTTTGTTATCAACACTTACTGACATACTTGAACACACTGACAAGTAGGGAGATGTGGATATGGAATACAGTGACCTCTTTCTAATAGTAACGCGACGATCTCTAACCTCCCCAACTGAGCGGCCAACATTAACGGCGTGATGCATTTGGGAAAATCGTTCGAATTGCAATGACCTTTGAACTCGGACTCGGGTTTGTGACATTTCTGCCAGTCCAAAATGAGCTTGAGAATATTGATTTCGTCGCATTGAATGGCGTGGAGTGCCCCATCACGAACTTTGATGCTGGGCAGTGAGAGGAGGTATTTTACCATCATTACGTCGTTCTTAATGATGGCAGTTTGTAACGCTGACACGCCCTGAAATAACAGGTAGAACATAACTCTTGTTAACGCATTTATTTTATCTCTTTTTTTTCAAGTTGGAAAGAGAGAGCGCAGAATCGATATCTATTAAGGAGAGCGGTAGCGCTCCACACCCCACCAAGTCAAAACTGTTTGACATTGTACCTATCGGTACGAAATTGAAGATAGTAAGTTGATGGTTTAAACCACCAAAAATTAAAATTGTTTAATAGATCATTGGGAAGATAACCAAAAGCTAGACTTACGTGAATGTTGACACAGTTAATGTGATCCTGAAAGTTGTGCTTGTGAATGAAGTTTTCCAAATCTTTTATTGAGCCAGAGGACACGATTTCCAGGAATAATTTTTCTAGATCGTTTGGACTTGGAAGTGCAACACTGCTTCTTTTAGTCTAAGGGGGATATACAAAATTCATAATCATAATAATTACAACGGATTTTACGCCGAAGAATTGGAACTACATAATATACCATATCGAGAAAGCTGTGATATTCAAGATTTCCTACCTACTTGTTCAGAAGTCACGTCAATGGAAAATTGTTACAAAAAGGACCTGTCACAAATGAGCAGTGATGACCAGTGTTATTATAGGGTTAAGTTAAATGCAAGCAAATAAATTAGTAGAAATATAAAAGTGCAGTCCAAATGGTAGAATCAAAAAGACCAATTGTCTAATTATACAAGTTAGTACTCACTATCCCTATGTCTTCTCCATGTGGTGCTTGTCTGCACTTATCTTCCACATTCCCAGCAGATATTCTCTCTTCCGATTCATCTTCTGTCAGTGAAAATTGCAGCAACAGAGTCCGCGCATCTGTGCGCTGTCCAGTATAACACTCGCGACGAGGTTGATTTCTATCACAATGCGCCATAGATGGTATCGCCGAGAATTCAATTCATCCCCAGCTAACAGATCTTTCTTATGCTTATGCCTTCTTATGCCATGTCAAATAACAGCTTTGGATACAATCTGTGAAACTCATGGACGCACTAAAATTGTGGAAAATTGGGAATCCTTCCCAAATGGAAAATGTACTTTGAATATTATTTTGAAGATGTCTTTCTGGCCGAAAAGTTACATATCTTCAATCCGAATGAGCTCTATGTGTACGTTCAGGATATAGCCAGTTATCATTCTATTGATGGATTTAATGGTCTCATGACACCATGGTTTCTTAGATGGTTCTGGTTCGCATAGGGGGTCTAGTCATTGTGATGAGCGTTTCTGGTGACCGGAATAGAAAGAGGAGTCTCGCGTACAAGTCCTCTTCTAAGATAAGGTCCTTCATTTCTCGCGCCATGTAGATGTGGTTGCATAACTGAAATGGAAAGAACATTCATAGTTTAATGAATTGCATGTAAGAAGTACTAAAGTAGTGTAATAGTACTAAACAAAAGTGGACGCGGCACACAAGGGATCAAGAAGAGACCTCTTTAACATAGGCACTATAAGTAGTGACGGACACGGAATCCATGCAAGAACGTGAAATAAAAAAAAAATAATAATAATAAAATGCACATTAAGTGTGTGGTTTTCTCTCTTTAGTGTTTCCAGTGTTGCCGTCAACAATACTTACCTCCCACACTCGGTTCACGTAGGGCAGTTCTTCGCAAATAATGAGCTCGACGTTTTTGGTCAGTATTTTTCTCATCACTCTCAGTGACAGGAATACGACGTATGTTGAGTAGATCCATAACACACTGAAATGTGCATTTGATAAAGTTAGGAGAAATTAATTTAACTCCTGAATTTTTTAAAAGAAAGTACAAGTTAGGAAGCTCATAAGTATATGAGAAATAACAGGAAAAAACGATACATCCACCAAGTTATGATAGTATTATCAGGAAATTTTAACGTTTCAATTTTGATGACAGATTACCTACCTAAATAATGAT
>NW_007377515.1:85357-92227 GCF_000475195.1 Diaphorina citri
CACACTGACAAGTAGGGAGATGTGGATATGGAATACAGTGACCTCTTTCTAATAGTAACGCGACGATCTCTAACCTCCCCAACTGAGCGGCCAACATTAACGGCGTGATGCATTTGGGAAAATCGTTCGAATTGCAATGACCTTTGAACTCGGACTCGGGTTTGTGACATTTCTGCCAGTCCAAAATGAGCTTGAGAATATTGATTTCGTCGCATTGAATGGCGTGGAGTGCCCCATCACGAACTTTGATGCTGGGCAGTGAGAGGAGGTATTTTACCATCATTACGTCGTTCTTAATGATGGCAGTTTGTAACGCTGACACGCCCTGAAATAACAGGTAGAACATAACTCTTGTTAACGCATTTATTTTATCTCTTTTTTTTCAAGTTGGAAAGAGAGAGCGCAGAATCGATATCTATTAAGGAGAGCGGTAGCGCTCCACACCCCACCAAGTCAAAACTGTGGATTTCCAGACTTCAGTGAACCACTAGTGATGCTACAATTCTCCCATAAAATATATCACTTGTAAGCCACAAAAGCATGCCTTTCAGAAATGGTTCCCCACTACTCCAGGAATACTTACTAGAATCAAAACTCATCAACTGACTCAAGAAAACATGTTCAGAAGAGCTTTTGACAAATTTGGGAAACACGTTCTTAATTGTGATCGTATTATTCCCAGTATTTTCAAATAGTGCTTTACTCAATGCTGTTTTAGTCTCATTTAGCAGTTGAACAGAATGTGTAGCAGTTACCGTATCCTTTTCTTTTTGCATGTCAACAGTTACTGTCATTTTAACCTGACAGTTGGGTGGATCTGGAAAAAGAAACCATTTCAGTAACCACTATTTGAATATTTGGTAACTAAATGACAGGACTTTCAAATTGACCTCAATTTCACCTAAGAAGGTATAGAAATTGTGTTGAAAGGTGATAAATAAATACGACGGGCTTACCTGTTGAATTATTCGTGCATTTCAGTTGCTTTTCAAGATTTGTCGCTTGCTCTGGTGAGATTTGCCACGAACTTTGCGGATCGAATGGAGCAGCAAACACAAGTTTGTGATTGAACGCTTTTAAAAGTCTTCTAGCTTCGGTGGAAGATGTGTACTGGTGAAGTAGAAGCCCGTATGCTTCATCTGAAATCCTGTTGAAAGTAGGTTGTCATGGAACGCGTCCTGAATGTTAATAACACTTCAATAACACACAATCAAAACCGTTCAATTTGGAAAAGAATTGAACAGAAAGCACCAAACATAGAATAAAGGAGACATAACAGCATCTGTTACAAAATCCATCCGTGGCACAAGCATCTGTTTTCCCCATCCGTGGCACAAGCTCCCCATCCGTGGCACAAGCTCTGCTTATACGGATGGGTATACCATTTATATGAAAAATGTATGTTCTGAGTTTTTTGTCAATCAAATATAAATGGAAACTTGTTAAAAAAGCTCATAAGTATATGAGTAATAACAGGAAAAAACGATACATCTACCAAGTTATGATAGTATGATCAGGAAATTTTAACGTTTCAATTTTGATGACAGATTACCTACCTAAATAATGATATTGAAAAGTCAAACAAACAAAAAACTATACCTAGTTACCTCCCAATAGTTATTTTATTGCAAATTAAGTACCTTTGATATTTTAGAGATCGTCAATGAACTCCAGATTCTTTTCGCTCATATCTTTACTTACCCTTTGGTCCGAAGCATTGACATAATACCTAGTTACCTCCCAATAGTTATTTTATTGCAAATTAAGTACCTTTGATATTTTAGAGTTCGTCAATGAACTCCAGATTCTTTTCCCTCATATCTTTACTTACCCTTTGGTCCGAAGCATTGACATAGCTGTGTTAATTATTCTGGAACAAATAAATAACCACGAGTTTTCAATATTGAAATTGACTGATTTGTCATCAAGTTACAAATACAAATCACAAAGATTCTTATAGACATGATATGTCCGAATACAAAGCAGCCTCCTAGTAATTATGTAGCAGAAAACTAGCTCTTCCTTCTCCTTCAGACCCTCATTTCGGATCAAAACTTACCCTCCACCAGATAAGGTAGCGTCTTCTAAATTGAAAATCAAAATAGTACCTAATAGTTACCTCCCAATAGTTATTTTATTGCAAATGCAAATTAAGTACCTTTGATATTTAGAGTTCGTCAATGAACTCCAGGTTGAACTCCAGATTCTTTTCCCTCATATCTTTACTTACCCTTTGGTCCGAAGCATTGACATAGCTGTGTTAATTATTCTGGAACAAATAAATAACCACGAGTTTTCAATATTGAAATTGACTGATTTGTCATCAAGTTACAAATACAAATCACAAAGATTCTTATAGACATGATATGTCCGAATACAAAGCAGCCTCCTAGTATATAATTAGGTATGTAGCAGAAAATTACCTCTTCCTTCTCCTTCAGACCCTCATTTCGGATCAAAACTTACCCTCCACCAGATAAGGTAGCGTCTTCTAAATTGAAAATCAAAATAGTGGCAGGAATGAGCCCTTCCACCCAACCACTTAATTAATTTCTAAGGCTCCATGTATCTAAGGCCAGTCACTCACTATCAGGTAGATCTGACAGGTAAAGGTTCGCCTGTTAGGACTACCTGATACCTGATCAGTGCACACACTGTCAGGTAGACCTGATCAGGTGTACCTGTCAGGTTTACCTGATAGTGAGTGGCTGGCCTTACCATGCAGATAACACCGATACGCAGAGTTACAGATGAAAGACAGGACGTAGAAGATCAGGAAAAGTTCGGCACCAGAATGAGGAGGTCCTCTTTTGACGAAATTTTCAATGACTGTCTTCTGGCTCATATTGGAATAGTCCGAATGTAAAGTGGTCCAAGCGGTAGTCGCATTTTTCAAAGATTTCCCATCAGGAGAAAATTTCAGAGTTATGTTGACGTCAAAGAAGTGCTGGTTTGAAACTTCTGAAATGTTGGAAACAAACGACCATTTTGAATTTAGTTTGTCTGTATAAGTTTGTTTCACATAACCCTCTGAGTCTCAATAGTAGCTGTTTAACTCTCTGATAGCCGATTTCACCAAACTTCAATCAAGCCTTAATTGAATCATTAAGCACTGATGGGGAATTAAAGTTGAAAATTGCATTTCACCAACCTCCGTTAAGACATTTCTCCCATCAATTCACCCTACTAATTTAATGATAGGAAATTCTCTCATAAGATGTCCTAACGGATGATTTTTTGTGTTTGTTTACTTTTTTAGGGATTTTTTCATTTTTTTTCAGTTTTTCAGAATTTCCAGATTTTCTATTTTCTTAAAGAAAGTGCTTTGCTTATTGCTTTTTTTTTTTAATAGTTTCTTTTTCTATTTTCTGAAAGAAAGCGTTTTGCTGTTTTTTAATTTGAAGACTTTGATCTAAGCTGATTTGTCGGCGTTTTTCTTCAGTCTCTCAATCAGCCCTAGCTAGGGTGATTTCTTTGGGCTGACATTTGGTTACGAGTTTCAAGCTGGTATCCTCCCTGTTTAAAGTCCCCCAGCCATACAAGGGGGAAATGATAATACAGTCGAACCTGTCTAAGTGGGAATCCAAGGGACCGGCAATTTTTTCCCCACTTATCCAGGTTTCCCACTTAGGCGTGTCCCACTTAGACAGGTTCGACTGTAAAGTACCTATACTCCAGCAGTAGGCTACTACTATTATTGCGGTAAATCCTCATACCTCGGCTGGATTGAACCCATGCTCTCCTTTTTACCAGGCGTCTTGACCACCACGGTGGTGTAGTGGTGATGTTTACACCAATCATGAGTGATGAGTGAGTTATACGGGATTGGAACACATCACATGCCTTCAGTCTTCAGGTATACTCCATTTGTCAAGGGTCTGATTTTCCTTGCCCTTAGGATCAATTTAATTTGAATAACATTTACTGATGAACCTATAGGTATTTCCAGTCCAAACTTACTGAAAGCGATGCATGCTTTTTCCGCCACATACTCAGTGGTGGAGGTGGCATATTTGGACCCCGTCAGATTGAACGGGGTGAGTGAGTTATACGGGATTGGAACACATCACATGCCTTCAGGTATACTCCATTTGTCAAGGGTCTGATTTTCCTTGCCCTTAGGATCAATTTAATTTGAATAAATCATTTACTGATGAACCTATAGGTATATCCAGTCCAAACTTACTGAAAGCGATGCATGCTTTTTCCGCCACATACTCAGTGGTGGAGGTGGCATATTTGGACCCCGTCAGATTGAACAGAGTTGACATACACAAGATGGTTTTCTGGGTGACTGGAATGTTCTCATTGGAGGATGTTGGGACTCCATTTTGAATCCCATTGGGGAAGGGGGCGTCTTTCTTCTGCGAGGAAGGATGCTCGAAGACGGGAGGATTGGGATCCCGGTATCTAAAAAAAAAATATAATCCGCGACCTAGCGTTTACAAGGCAGACGCTCTATCCTCCGAGCTAACTAGGCTGGCGAGAGAGAGAATGGAACATTTTAGTGGATGTGTCAAAAGCTCATAATTACCACATTTTACAGCATGCAAATTTGAAAGAGATTGAGAGGGATTTTCATGAGAGCCTCTTGAGTATTGTAATTAATTTTTCTGACCAGACTAGACTATTATTAGATTACCCATTATAAAATACATGTATAATAGTAATACATAGATAATAATAATTTAAAGTATTCACGTATAAAGGTAATAAATAATATTCATGAAGGGAGGTACCTACACGTTTTGTACTAGTGTAGTCTAGCCCCTGGGGTTACAAAAACACTTGACTTGAGTGCAATTATTAAAATATTGCAGAATAAAATTAATAAATTTTACGAAAGGCTGGGGAGATGTTTTTTACAATTTTTATCCTGGTTGTAAATCTGAGCCTGAAGAAATTGCACATGTTTTTATTTTTTATATTTTTCCATGGCTTAAAACTGACATTATTCTCCTAAAGGAGCTCTTTCAGTCAACCACGATTCGTTGTTATACCCAACTGAGAAGGGTATAAAAGATACCCATACTTACCTATTGAATATTCTAAAATTAAGTTCCATCCTATGACATAGGCTATGAATTCTCCTACTGTGACATAACTATAAATATAGGCAGATCCAGCCTTCGGCACTCGGGCGGCGAATTCAGCATAGCATATTCCTGGAATCAGAAGGCAAACCGCGTGTTCTGTCAGACTTTACTGCTGTCTAACAAGGCATGAAAAAATATTTACATTACGTTTTAAACCCTTTCATTCAAAAAATAAAACTATAACTAAGGCCTAGAGGGTCAGACTCGGTTAGAGTAAAAACTTTTGACTAGTAATCCAGGGGGGCTAGGGTTCGAGTCCCAGAACTAAAGGATAAGGAAAGTAAAAATTAAATAGCGTAATTTTGAAGCGAACATTTGTATTAAAATCTGCTTAAATAAATCAAAAATGAATATCCTTCAACTAAACCCCTTTATTCACACTATGTATACCTCTCCTACCTAAATCGAAGATAATAGCTGGGGTTCGAGTCCCAGAACTAAAGGATAAGGAAAGTAAAAATTAAATAGCGTAATTTTGAAGCGAGCATTTGTAGGTATTAAAATCTGCTTAAATAAATCAAAAATGAATATCCTTCAACTAAACCCCTTTATTCACACTATGTACCTATACCTCTCCTACCTAAATCGAAGATAATAGGTATATCTCCTGTTTCCAAAACCTCAAGTAACTTCGTCAAACAGTCATCAAGCTGTGTATTTTCGTATGTATCTTTCATGATGAAGAATTTATGCTGGTAGCTATGTGCTGTATTTGTTCTTCAACTTTCTTCGTGATGGATTTATGGAGAGAGAAGACATAACTTGTTCATATTCTAGCTATACGTATACGTATTTGGCAATTTAGTTGTCATGACAACCAGACATTTCGTTGTCATTTGTACTCTGACCCACATTCATCTTTCACACGTCACAAGTAAATAGCTATCTGAAATTTTGATTGGTCAATATGAATTTACCAATAAAATTATTCTTTGCAGTAAGGTACCTAGCTATACCTACTTACCTACCAATAATAATAATTGTTGGTTATTTATAATAGGTATTTTTGTAGATACCTATGTACAATAGGTGGGTTTTTAGGCGATTCACAAACATGTGGTATCTATTTATTTGATCAAAACACTTAGATTTATTTACCTAATATGCACGTGTGCGCAAATGAATTCTCCTGATAACAAGTCGTTATGCAGTTTTCCAGGAACTTTGCAGTCGTAATGCAGTCAGATAGAAAAATGTAGGTGGTATTTAAGCACCCTTTCGTGATTCCAAGTGTCTCCCTAATGACTAAACCTGATAGTAATTACATTGATATCATCAAGTACTGAGATAGGATCAAGTACTTAGACACACGTTTGACTTGTCCTACATGTTATTCAAACTTATCGATGTTAAGTACTTAAGTATCTACCCACATTAACACTTTAAATGCCCAAGTAAAAAATGTGTAGTTTCGGACTAGGTATAGTATCAGAAATGGCACTCAAAGTGTTAAGTACAGGTTCATAATATTCATACCTAGGTAGGTTTGTACATACCTGGGAAATGTTATTGATAAATTAGAAAGGATTCAAAGATATGGGTTTGGGTGTGTCAAAGAAAAGCTTTCGTAGCCACAAAGCAGCTAACATGATTAGGGTATGTTGTCTGTGTCGCAGCATGTCTACCCCGTGCTACCTAAGAGTATTTCTCATATCTTTCGGGTAGAATAAACAAGGTATATTCTGTTTTAAAGGTATGAACTTGCTTCTCTTTCGTACACAAGTACACCCCCTCACTCACGTTTCGTCTGCCTTCCTTTTCCCTGAATATACAA
>NW_007377515.1:92283-216551 GCF_000475195.1 Diaphorina citri
GCAATAAAATTATTATTGACTACTAACTTTTCTTCTTTTATGCGCCATAAATCAGTCAAGTGAACGCAGAAATGGCTGATAAATCAAAAATTTGAGGTCTGGTGAATTGTTTATTGTTTAGTATTGTCAGTGGAACATGAAATAAAGCGTTGTGTCAGTCCAAGGGACTATAAACTAGAAGGCCACATTGTTGAAGAGTTTAGAATGTTAGAAAATATGCATAAAATTTCTGGTAAGTACATACTTACCTGTCATCTATCAAAGACTAGAACAATTATTAGCCATTGACGAAAAATCTAGAAACTATTCTTAAAGCTAATGTAAATGCTCTGATGGCGATTGGCGACATATCTGTTACTAATGTTATCATTTATGATGAGGGTCCTTTTTTCGCTTTCGCTGAGATCACTCTAGGCTAGGACCTTTAGGTGTTATTCAAGTGTACGTATAGAGTCTATACTATACTATAGAAGTATAGACCACTTAGCTTAGATAGTCTATGAATAATATTTGGAGGAGGCCTCAGGATGCGATGGCCCAATCCTCACTATAAGTAGGTATAACTTCAAACTTACCCCCATTGTAGTTCTGATTTATAATACTGTTCAGGTCTCGGTAGATATAACTATTTCGGCAAATCCGGTACACTTTAGCTTGGCAATATCAAGCTCGATCCTTGGAAATGGAAACTTTTTTGACAAACATTTCAGATCACATTATTGTATAAATTGAACACTTTAAAGTAATACGATTATGTATACGATTATTCTCTGCAATTGATTATGCCGGTAATTTCTATTTTAGTTATTTCTTAGGGTTGTTCAAAATTGTCTATGTACTCGAGATAGTTATATATTATTAGCTTTTATTTAGTTTTGTGAATTTAGTCACTGTCAATGGGGTATTAGCCTATGGAAGGTTAAATGGTATTGTTTCAGATGGCAAAAGAACACTTTTAATTGTTTGAAGATGAAACTGAATTCTTTTGAACTTCTTTATCTCGAAATTTTAAATAAAAGCAAAGTTTTTAGTATACCAAAGGGAACTAAATTAGCGATTTACCTAAACGTGTTTTAGGTTACAGAATTGATTAAGACTAAAACAAAAACGGCACTTTTTCAATAGCCATCTTGATTGATTTTGTTGAAGAAAAATTTAAATCCCCAGAGGTTGTGGATGTTGAGCAAAAGGGAACTAAATTAGCGATTTACCTAAACGTGTTTTAGGTTACAGAATTGATTAAAACTAAAACAAAAACGGCACTTTTTCAATAGCCATCTTGATTGATTTTGTTGAAGAAAAATTTAAATCCCCAGAGGTTGTGGATGTTGAACAAAAGGGAACTAAATTAGCGATTTACCTAAACGTGTTTTAGGTTACAGAATTGATTAAGACTGAAACAAAAACGGCACTTTTTCAATAGCCATCTTGATTGATTTTGTTGAAGAAAAATTTAAATCCCCAGAGGTTGTGGATGTTGAGGCAATTCTTGATCTGCCCAAGCATATTGTGGAGAACGAAAACCATGTCGATCGGATGAGATTTCTGATTCATTGTTGAAAACAGGCGGTTGAAACGGTTGAACATCAAACTGTACGACTGAAAAGAACAGATACATGAAAACCGAATTCAATTTTGTGAATTAGGGAATGTACCTACTAAAATCAAGAGTAAAGTATTCGATAGTAAAAAGAAAAATTTGCTCACAATTTTTTTTCCTCTCTCTGATGACTTCTTTCAGTAATTAAAAGTACAGAATGGGGGGCATCAATACTTACAGACTAAAAGCACACCGTTCGCTCACAATTTTTTTTTCCTCTCTCTGATGACTTCTTTCAGTAATTAAAAGTACAGAATGGGGGGCATCAATACTTACAGACTAAAAGCACACCGTTTGCTCACAATTTTTTTTCCTCTCTCTGATGACTTCTTTCAGTAATCAAAAGTACAGAATGGGGGGCATCAATACTTACAGACTAAAAGCACACCGTTGCCAATTATCAAATTAGCGTTTCAGAATAGACTACTTTGAAGAAAAATTTGCTCACAATTTTTTTTCCTCTCTCTGATTACTTCTTTCAGTAATCAAAAGTACACAATGGGGGGCATCAATACTTACAAACTAAAAGCACACCGTTGCCAATTATCAAATTAGCGTTTCAGAATAGACTACTTTAACAATTTTTGGCAGGTTCCTTTTGGCGAAAAATCCAGAATTTCAACAATTTTAGTTTTTAACTGACGTAATTTTTTGGACAAATTGATCACCGATGAATGACAAGACTTGAAATGAACGAGATTTTCTCACTTTACATTTGTCGTAGTGCACATTTCTTCTTAAGATAACAGCCAAGGGAAGATAAGAAGATAGAAGATTTTTAAGTCGAGCACTAACTCTAATAGAGATAATAAGCAAAAAGTGTGTATTTACGGATTACTTAGAGATAACATAAGAATAGTTTCGTCTGACTAACCCTCATGTCCAACTCCACACGCTCTTTCTGGTGACGTAAAAAACTCGATATTTTGAAATAATCAGACCTGCTCGTATTATAAGCTAGTTGGATACTTTCTGCAGTTTCTGCTTTAATATTCGTAAAATCTCATGAAATGTGTAATTATAATATTAGGGTTTCTTTTAATTTTGTTCCCTTTTGATTACAGTTATTTAATTTAATAGAACGAGATTGGGCAATAAAGAGTCACTATTCTTCTAATCATGAGGTAGCAAATTTGATTACTTGATGATAGGCACCAGACGAATATCTAATTTACAACTTTCTATTTCTGTCAAAGAACTAGTACCTGCGAACAAGAAATACCCGGTGAATTCAGTGAAGTAGTGTTTGTTGATGTAGTTGACATTGCTCTCCGTATCATTCATATTCTCAATGATGACAGCGGGGGCATCCATGGACGACATGCAAAAGATGGCCCAGAACAGAGTCCGGAATGTGTTCATGGGATTGATGAACGAATCTTCCTGACGCTTGACTTGGTCCGTTTCCGGGTCGACTTGAATCATGCCCTCGTAATATTGGTAGAAGCGACACAAACCTGGAGAAGACATATGTTCTTATGATAATGGAACACTGTGGCAAAACAGAAAGGTCTTTCCAATCACCAGACCCAAAGAATCCATGAATTTGTATGATTGCTATTCATACAAATTCAGATGAAAATGAAAAGTAGATGAAAATATTTCAAAGAACTGACAGTACTTTGACCTTTGAACAACTTTGACTTCCCAAATGTTTACCAACCTACAAAATAAGTTTGGCCTAAGACACTATCAGTAAGCATTGATTTTGAAGAACATGAGAGAACAATAAATCAATACCTACTAGGGTCCCTTAGACTTAGATTACCTATGGTTTATGATTGACCCTCATAGATTAAGAAAAAGGCTACTTTCCTTTCGGAATCTGAGGAATCTGAGGCGATTTCTCCTCTTTCCCAAACTTGACAAGTCTCAGGTTAGGAATTGAGTTCTGACTTTCTGTTCCACAAGGAAAATAGGTGCAAAGTCTCAAAAGACTCCTTTTGGCAACTCCACTGAACGGTGCCAATTGCTGCCAATGTTGTCAGACCTAAAGAGTGATACGAAATTCTCATCCTGATTGGATTGATGCCAGAGGAAGAGTAGTCAAAACGTAACATAGGTATAAGTATAATAACTTTTAAAATTAAGTAAAGGTAGGCTTTTAAAACAATTGCAAACTTTGCCTAAAGCAAAGAATCATTATTTATCGAGTGTTATTGTAATTTCTTACCGACAGTGAAAGCCAACATGATAATACCGAACAGACCTAAATTATAAAAACCCATGATTTAATAGCGGGGTAGCCGTTATCACAAATAACAATATATTAGCAATCAATTGATTGAAACCCCACTTGTCATTACTGCTCTACCAGAATTAATTGAAACTTGACATTTCCCAGCGAAAACATTTCAACTGAGGAACTCTCGTGATTGGACTACATTAGGAATGTGTGAATAACACTAATTAACCTCCAATATGGTCACGTGACCAAGAAAGCAAGTGTTCGATGCATCTTAAACGGTCATCTTCCAAAGGCATCATGTAATGTGTGACACTTTACATACGACTAATATTAACTGACTCATTGATTGACTACTCATGGGTACAAAGATCTATTTCGTTTTAATATAGGCCGGGCGGCGCTTCGAGCTCTTCACGTTCGCCCGCCTTCCGGCACGCTTGATTGTAAAAAGGCAGCCTACGAGTAGTTAGCTTGAAGCGTCTGCCTTGTAAACGCTAGGTCGCGGGTTCGATTCCCGTCTGGGGAGGATTTTATCCTAGACAGATAAGGTTCGTTCTCGGAAGGACGAAATTCTTGTCCTGATTGGATTGATGCCAGAGGAGGAATAGGAATATGCAATAGGATGCCATGGCATTGATCATAATGTTGACCGGGATGGAATAGAACCTCCCATAGCTGTAACGAAAAGAGCAAATATTATCAAACAAATTTAAATCAGTAATCTATTATCAGTCAAGCGTGAATCGCCCAATATTTCATGTCGGTTTGTTTGTCCTGTGTATTTAAAATCACTCTTCCTCTATAAATCATCAAGGTTGAACAGAAAAGGATTTTGACTTATCGACAATATTGGATCCGTACAAAGTTTGTCCATAAAACCCATGTAGCGAAAAGAGCAAATAAATAAATCAAACAAATTTAAATCAGTAATCTATTATCAGTCAAGCGTGAATCGCCCAATATTTCATATCGGTTTGTTTGTCCTGTGTATTTAAAATCACTCTTCCAGTCTTCCTCTATACGAGTAAATCATAAGGTTCCTTCTATAAATCATCAAGGTTGAACAGAAAAGGATTTTGACTTATCGACAATATTGGATCCGTACAAAGTTTGTCCATAAAACCCATGTATTTCGCTTTTGGTACAAGATCTTGTACCAAGCAGTTACAGTTCCCTCCATCCAATCTCTTAGAAAAAAAAAAATGTAAAATTAAATTATTGGCGATATGAATATAAGCTACTAGCTTCAATTTGGATATTTACTAGAACTAGGACCATAGATAGGTATATAACTTTCTCTCAGCACGTCTTCGCAACAAAAGAAGAACAAATAGAGATTTTTGAGAACATGTTTACCACCTATGGAGAATAATATGATTTAGTGGAAGCACTTGAAGTAAGAATAATACATCAGTAACCCATGTATTCGTAAGAGAATTACTAATACTGACCTAGATTTTTGGAGGCATAGTGTCACGATGGTAATCCACGGGAGAAGAAAAATCGAACAGAAAGCACCAAACATAGAATAAAGGAGACGTAACAGCATCTGTTACAAAATGAAAAAATAAATAAATAAGTCAGGCTTCTCACGCTCCGTCTGTCAGACGGCCGAAACGTGGGTAGCGGTCCAGGTTTGTCAGACCTGATAGAACGGTCTAATGCTAATGCATGCATAGTGCAAGAAGAAGAAGAAGAAGAAGAAGAAGAAAAAGACACTCATTTTGATGTTAATTTCGGTTAAATTACCTAAAAAGATTTGGGCCAAACCTCTGTCGGTAGTCCATTGCCACCATGAGTAGAGGATACTTGAACCTAGACTTCATCAAAGTCGCTGCAAAATTCAACGAGCTTTGTTGTTAAGTCGGTTTCATTGGTACTAAAGAAAAGTCTATCAATAGCATCAATGGGTTTTAATTTGTCATCAGCCAAATGACATTCGCACAATGGATTCAGCAGATTTGGTAAGCTAATGAAAACTTTATTTGTACCCGTTAGTGTGCGCCATACCTACCTACATGTCTGGGATTGTCAGGGGTTAGGTTGCTCTACCAGTTGTATGATGATTTTAGAAGTGAGGTATGATGAATAACTGCCCCCTTTGATATCGAGTTTTACTCTCGCAAATATGCATAACTTACTTCCTTTTCTTCTTTTCAACACCCATGTATTCGTAAGAGAATTACTAATACTGACCTAGATTTTTGGAGGCATAGTGTCACGATGGTAATCCACGGGAGAAGAAATATGCGGGACAAAATAATGAGAAACTTGTAGGGCTGCGAATATTTCTCCCAATCGATCCAGTCACCAATCCAGATACAATCCAGCATTTGCTGAACATTGGGATGAGCCACGAACTCTTTTTGTCGGTAGTCCATTGCCACCATGAGTAGAGGATACTTGAACCTAGACTTCATCAGAGCCGCTGCAAAATTCAACGAGATTTGTTGTTAAGTCGGTTTCATTGGTACTAAAGAAAAGTCTATCAATAGCATCAATGGGTTTTAATTTATCATCAGCCAAATGACATTCGCACAATGGATTCAGCAGATTTGGTAAGCTAATGAAAACTTTATTTGTACCCGTTAGTGTGCGCTATACCCACCTACAGTCCTACATGTCTGGGATTGTCAGGGGTTGGGTTGCTCTACCAGTTGTATGATGATTTTAGAAGTGACTAGTGAGGTATGATGAATAACTGCCCCCTTTGATATCGAGTTTTACTCTCGCAAATATGCATAACTTACTTCCTTTTCTTCTTTTCAACAATATGGTAAGCTAATGAAAACTTTATTTGTACCCGTTAGTGTGCGCTATACCCACCTACATGTCTGGGATTGTCAGGGGTTAGGTTGCTCTACCAGTTGTATGATGATTTTAGAAGTGAGGTATGATGAATAACTGCCCCCTTTGATATCGAGTTTTACTCTCGCAAATATGCATAACTTACTTCCTTTTCTTCTTTTCAACACAATTTCCACTTCGCTGGCATCGCGACAACAATCAATCAAATCTACGGTGAACTGTTTCGTTCTATGCAACAATTCCTCGTAGGAACTACGAAACACGTGATAGAATTTGGAGCAAATTTCCAAGTCCTGAGACAAACAAAAAGCGGACAAAAACGGATCGTCGGAGGTTTGGAAAATGTAAACTGGATTACAACTGGCACGATAGATGTTGATGATGGAGGAAGACAAAAAGCGGACAAAAACGGATCGTCGGAGGTTTGGAAAATGTAAACTGGATTACAACTGGCACGATAGATGTTGATGATGGAGGAAGGTGGTTGCGGTTTGGAGTTCAGGTTGTCAGTGTTTCTGTAAAGTTCGATATCAAGAAAAAGAACATGAGTACCTCGTATAACCTGAGAAGAAGATTACAAACATAACGGGAGATTCAACATAGGTAATCTGTAGCTTTCTCGAGCTGTAAATGAATCTTGAGTACCTATTTTATGTACCCTACACATCAGACTTGTCTTATTTTAATCGGTGGTTGCGGTTTGGAGTTCAGGTTGTCAGTGTTTCTGTAAAGTTCGATATCAAGAAAAAGAACAAGAGTACCTCGTATAATCTGAGAAGAAGATTACAAACATAACGGGAGATTCAACAATTCAACATAGGTAATCTGTAGCTTTCTCGAGCTGTAAATGAATCTTGAATACCTATTTTATGTACCCTACACATCAGACTTGTCTTATTTTAATTATAAGTTTGTTATCAACACTTACTGACATACTTGAACACACTCATCCACTAATAACATCAACCCTTCCCGCAACCTTTATAGATAGGAACTTGAAAATAATGTAAGAACAGATTTAGTTAAAAATCCCATAACGCAAACAACAGCTGTTCCCTGCAGACGAGAGCCAATAGTACCTACTTGTTCAGAAGTCACGTCAATGGAAAATTGTTACAAAAAGGACCTGTCACAAATGAGCAGTGATGAAGCAGTGATGACCAGTGTTATTATAGGGTTAAGTTAAATGCAAGCAAATAAATTAGTAGAAATATAAAAGTGCAGTCCAAATGGTAGAATCAAAAAAGGCCAATTGTCTAATTATACAAGTTAGTACTCACTATCCCTATGTCTTCTCCATGTGGTGCTTGTCTGCACTTATCTTCCACACCTACCTACTTGTTCAGAAGTCACGTCAATGGAAAATTGTTACAAAAAGGACCTGTCACAAATGAGCAGTGATGACCAGTGTTATTATAGGGTTAAGTTAAATGCAAGCAAATAAATTAGTAGAAATATAAAAGTGCAGTCCAAATGGTAGAGGTATCCATTACCCATATACCTATCTATGATTTAGCGCAATATATTGATGGGTATTACCGTCACGTGGGTTATTAAAGGGAAAGAGTATGGCAATCAGCTTGAGTATTATTAGTTGTTAGGTCAGATAGGTGAACTTTTGATACATCTATCTATTAAATTAGAAAGGTCCTCGGAAAAAGCTTCCGACTTCAGACGTTACACGGTCTGAAGACAGGAGTCTGAAGCTTTTTCCATCACAGTCTACTCAAGTTCCAACTACAGTCTGAGCGTGAGTGGCAGGCACAATATCCAATTTACATCATAATATGAATGTAGTAATGACATCAACCCTTCCCGCAAACTTTACAGATAGGAACTTGAAAATAATGTAAGAACAGATTTAGTTAAAAATCCCATAACGCAAACAACAGCTGTTCCCTGCAGACGAGCTAATGACATCAACCCTTCCCGCAACCTTTACAGATAGGAACTTGAAAATAATGTAAGAACAGATTTAGTTAAAAATCCCATAACGCAAACAACAGCTGTTCCCTGCAGACGAGAGCCAAAAGTTCGAAACAGCTGTCTTACACATCTAAGGCCGGCCACACGCGCTCAGACTATCTGGCAGAAAGGTCCTCGGAAAAACCTTCCGACTTCAGACGTTACACGGTCTGAAGACAGGAGTCTAAAGCTTTTCCATCACAGTCTACTCAAGTTCCAACTACAGTCTGAGCGTGAGTGGCAGGCACAATATCCAATTTACATCATAATATGAATGTATTAATGGACGAATTACCTTTTCTTCTTCCTGCCAATATTCGGGACAATTCCGCCTCTTCATGAAGTCTCGATAGACGTTGAGGCAAATGGCGAACACAGTCCACTCAAGTTCCAACTACAGTCTGAGCGTGAATGGCAGACATAATATCCAATTTACATCATAACATGAATGTAGGTATTAATTGACGAATTACCTTTTCTTCTTCCTGCCAATATTCGGGACAATTCCGCCTCTTCATGAAGTCTCGATAGACGTTGAGGCAAATGGCGAATACAGTCCACTCAAGTTCCAACTACAGTCTGAGCGTGAGTGGCAGGCATAATATCCAATTTACATCATAATATGAATGTATTAATTGACGATTTACCTTTTCTTCTTCCTGCCAATATTCAGGACAATTCCGCCTCTTCATGAAGTCTCGATAGACGTTGAGGCAAATGGCGAATATATTGAATGGTGGTGGTGTAGCTACGTCTGACATATAGGGCAAATAAACCTGAGACCTTCCGAATATCCACTCGATATCAGACGTGTGAGATCGTAGCAGTATAAGCGACAGCATGTTCAACATGACAATCACCATGAGGATTTCGAAAGCTGAAGAAAGAAAGTAATGGAAAAGCCTGGTGATTTTTTTTTTAATTCCTTGAAGTTTCGTCTGACTAACCCTCATGTCCAACTCCACACGCTCTTTCTGGTGACGTTAAAAACTCGATATTTTGAAATACTCATACCTGCTCGTATTATAAGCTAATTGAATACTTTCTGCAGTTTCTGCTTTAATATTCGTAAAATCTCATGAAATGTGTAAGTATAATATTAGGGTTTCTTTTAATTTTGTTCCCTTTTGATTACAGTTATTTAATTTAATAGAACGAGATTGGGCAATAGAGAGTCACTATTCTTCTAATCATGAGGTAGCAAATTTGATATTTTGAAATACTCATACCTACTCGTATTATAAGCTAGTTGGATACTTTCTGCATTAATATTCGTAAAATCTCATGAAACGTGTAATTATAATATTAGGGTTTCTTTTAATTTTGTTCCCTTTTGATTACAGTTATTTAATTTATCCCTTTTGATTACAGTTATTTAATTTAATAGAACGAGATTGGGCAATAGAGAGTCACTATTCTTCTAATCATGAGGTAGCAAATTTGATTACTTGATGATAGGCAGCAGACGAATATCTAATTTACAACTTTCTATTTCTGTCAAAGAACTAGTACCTGCGAACAAGAAATACCCGGTGAATTCAGTGAAGTAGTAATATAAAAGTGCAGTCCAAATGGTAGAATCAAAAAGGCCAATTGTCTAATTATACAAGTTAGTACTCACTATCCCTATGTCTTCTCCATGTGGTGCTTGTCTGCACTTATCTTCCACATTCCCAGCAGATATTCTCTCTTCCGATTCATCTTCTGTCAGTGAAAATTGCAGCAACAGAGTCCGCGCATCTGTGCGCTGTCCAGTATAACACTCGCGACGAGGTTGATTTCTATCACAATGCGCCATAGATGGTATCGCCGAGAATTCAATTCATCCCCAGCTAACAGATCTTTCTTATGCTTATGCCTTCTTATGCCATGTCAAATAATAGCTTTGGATACAATCTGTGAAACTCATGGACGCACTAAAATTGTGGAAAATTGGGAATCCTTCCCAAATGGAAAATGTACTTTGAATATTATTTTGAAGTTTATGCTTATGCCTTCTTATGCCATGTCAAATAACAGCTTTGGATTAAATCTGTGAAACTCATGGACGCACTAAAATTGTGGAAAATTGGGAATCCTTCCCAAATGGAAAATGTACTTTGAATATTATTTTGAAGATGTCTTTCTGGCCGAAAAGTTACATATCTTCAATCCGAATGAGCTCTATGTGTACGTTCAGGATATAGCCAGTTATCATTCTATTGATGGATTTAATGGTCTCATGACACCATGGTTTCTTAGATGGTTCTGGTTCGCATAGGGGGTCTAGTCATTGTGATGAGCGTTTCTGGTGACCGGAATAGAAAGAGGAGTCTCGCGTACAAGTCCTCTTCTAAGATAAGGTCCTTCATTTCTCGCGCCATGTAGATGTGGTTGCATAACTGAAATGGAAAGAACATTCATAGTTTAATGAATTGCATGTAAGAAGTACTAAAGTAGTGTAATAGTACTAAACAAAAGTGGACGCGGCACACAAGGGATCAAGAAGAGACCTCTTTAACATAGGCACTATAAGTAGTGACGGACACGGAATCCATGCAAGAACGTGAAATAAAAAAAAAATAATAATAATAAAATGCACATTAAGTGTGTGGTTTTCTCTCTTTAGTGTTTCCAGTGTTGCCGTCAACAATACTTACCTCCCACACTCGCATAGGTAATCTGTAGCTTTCTCGAGCTGTAAATGAATCTTGAGTACCTCTTTTATGTACCCTACACATCAGACTTGTCTTATTTTAATTATAAGTTTGTTATCAACACTTACTGACATACTTGAACACACTGACAAGTATAGGTAGTTTTTGAAGATGAGTACACAATTATACCAGCTTATAATAAAGTTATTCTACTATAACATACCTATTTATTTATGAGTAAAATAGTACATGGTAGTGTGCCAAGACCAAGTTTCATTGACCTTTACAATTGTTCAATATGCATTAACATTAGAATTTCTACTTTAACATACACACAATTAGGTATGTCAATATAGCTACCTATTAACAGTGCTGACATTTCTCTTCACAGACCAACTGTAAGAAAAGTAGGTAAGTCCCCTCATATGAAGTACTTGGTTTTACGAGATAAATGTTGTCTATATGGGGACCCTAAAACGGATATTTATTTGAAATTATACCTATTTATTATTTATTTATGAGTAAATAGTAAATGGTAGTATGCCAAGACCAAGTTTCATTGACCTTTACAATTATTGTTCAATATGCATTAACATTAGAACTTCTACTTTAACATACACACAATTAGGTATGTCAATATAGCTACCTATTAACAGTGCTGACATTTCTCTTCACAGACCAACTGTAAGAAAGGGCCGGACGCAGATAAAGTCGGATTTACCCTTCTCATGAAAGAGCTCAGCTTTGCTTTCAAACCGAGACAGTTGTCACTCTCCGCAGTGGTATCGCCCAGTCAAACCATCATTGATCAAGGTCAGTTCAATGAGAAAGCAACGAAAAACAAATACATAAATAAAAACAAAAACAAATAAACAACAAACAGAGATCTCAAGCTAATCTCAATGAGATCACCAATCTCAAAGGGACTTTGTTGAAAATGCCTTTAATACTTTTCAAATTAGTAAGATTTATGAACAGCTTTATTGACTTTATGACCACCAGTTTTATTATTGGAAGATCCTTCTTGGACCGCATTGAATAGTATAATAGGTAATTTGACCTCTTCTTGATTTAGGTATTTTATTATATTTTGCATTTCAGTATACAAACGTACTCATTTGACTTCTTGTTAATTTATTTTATATCCATTTCAACCTCATTTTAACTGTAACAATGTTGTCTGAGAAGTATGCTGTGTCATTTTGGCAACTCAAACTTTGGGCAGTTCATCAATAAATTTTATTGATTGTTTCTCTCTCTGTTTTGTGTTTCTTGTTGCTTTAGTTATGTTATTTGGATTTCAGCATACAAACATACCTACTGATTTGACCTCTTGGTAATTTATTATCTATTTTGTATTTCAGCTTACAACGTGAAGAGTTTGGCCAAATATTTAGACTGGGTGACCGTTCTGTTAAAGAGCTCAGCTTACAGTTGTAACAATGTTGTCTGAGAAGTATGCTGTGTCATTTTGGCAACTCAAACATTGGGCAGTCCATCAATAAATATTATTGATTGTTTCTCTCTGTGTTTTGTGTTTCTTGTTGCTTTAGTTATGTTATTTGGATTTCAGCATACAAACATACCTACTAACTTGACCTCTTGGTAATTTATTATCTATTTTGTATTTCAGCTTACAACGTGAAGAGTTTGGCCAAATATTTAGACTGGGTGACCGTTCTCTCGTTTGACTACTCCGGATATTGGGATGGTGCCACAGGGCATGTGGCTCCCCTGTATCAATCTCAAGATGACCAGTATCACTCTGTCAACACGGTGAGTTGAATTTTCACACTTCAGCGACCGTCGCGTAGCGTTGGTTTGTAATTTTATGGACAAGAATGTAAGCTTGATCCTACCCCCAATTCTGATCAACTATTATTTTTACAACTTATTATGTACCGTAAAGTGGGGTGAATAGAGTCAGTAGGGTGAATTTCATTACAGAGGTTTGTAATTTTATGGACAGGAATGTAAGCTTGATCCTACCCCCCAATTCTGATCAATTAGATATTATTTTTACAACTTATTATGTATTTCATTACAAATTTTCATCAGGTTTCTTCAAATATTGATCCAAAGGGCAAGGGAAACCTAAACCCTTGACAAATGGAGTGTGCCAAGGCTGAAGGCATGTGATGTGGTCCAATCCATTCGACCCCGAATTCTATTATTATCATCAATACTGACTTTCATTACAAATTTTCATCAGTAAATGGTTTCTTCAAATATTGATCCCAAGGGCAAAGGAAACCTAGACCCTTGACAAATGGAGTGTGCCAAGGCTGAAGGCATGTGATGTGGTCCAATCCATTCGACCCCGAATTCTATTATGTATTATCATCAATACTGACTTATATTTATTTCTATTCTAAATTTCGTCCTCTCTTCTTCTCTCCAGAACTTCTCGATAAATTATTGGACGACCGACTCTAATATGCACTATGCACCTGTGAATGCATATGATAAATTGCACCTATGAATGCATATGATAAATTGAATGCGTCTGACAATGTAGTTATTTTGCCTTCCTTCCTTATACCTATTGCGTATTCTCTGACCTCCCTTTTAGATATGACCCAAGAAGAATTCGTCGAGAACATTGGATTCATCAATCTCAATAAGATACAAAAGTGGTACGAAATCTTTGTCTATTTGTTTCCTGAAACTTTCATGTTGATTTGGTCAGCATTGATTATTCTAATTCGGGGAGTAAACTTGCCCATGAAGTCACCATTCAAGATTGAAAAGAAAACTCTAGTTATCGGTAAGTGGACAAAACTCTCTAGGGCCGGCCACTCACTATCAGGAAGACCTGACAGGTACAGCTGAAAAGTTCCGTCTACCTGATACCTATCAGGTATATCTATTCAGGTGAACCTGTCGTTAGTTCTACCTGATAGTGAGATTTACAATTGAAGAGGATAGCACCGGATCTGGTTCCAAAATATACAATGGGTATTCCTTGTTATGAAGATTTCAAAAAGAAAGGGTTAACTTTTAAGATTCAAATTAATTTATTTCAGTGGAATGTCAAATCGACGCAAACAACATTGACCTATTTTGGGATGCCATTTGTTTCTCTATCTTCCTCTTTCAAAAAAGGATTTTCCGAAGCTATTATTTCTTGCATGTTGTGACAAAAACAAAATATATGGTACTTGAAGCCTCCCGGTAAGTTACACATTTATTATCTTGGTGAAATTTTGATTCCCCTTTATAAATTCTTCACTATCGGGTTCTCGATGTAGGCACTATTACCGGCTATAGATTGTACCCGTTTGTAGATGCTCACAATCTCACATCGACAATCATCACTTGTTAAACTCCAACATTAATTATTGGATCTCAAAGGGAATGCCAGCCCGTAAAGTAATCATGGGCATGCCTCTGTACGCTCAAACATTCATACTGGCAGACAGCAACAGTCATGGACTAAATGCTCTCACTGTAGGCCCAGGACTACCGGGACCTTTCACTCAATCTCCAGGATTCATGGCTTACTATGAGGTAAGCCATCGTCAAACTACACCAGCCTAATATAAATTGAAGATCGAAACAAGGCTTGAATTTCCCAGCCTAGTTAGCTTGTAGGGTACCTTAACTCCATACACAAAAAAGCCCAATCTGAGGCTTAGGTATAGGGGCAAACATCCCTAAAGGATGGGTTAAGCTTCTACGAATCTAGCTTGCAGGGTAGCTCGTTTGCCTTGTGATCACTAGATTGTGGATTTCCCAGCCTAGTTAGCTTGTAGGATACCTTAACTCCATACACAAAAAAGCCCAATCTGAGGCTTAGGTGTAGGGGCAAACATCCCTAAAGGATGGGTTAAGCTTCTACGAATCTAGCTTGCAGGGTAGCTCGTTTGCCTTGTGATCACTAGATTGTGGGTTCGATGTCCACCGGGGCCGAACTGTACCCTATACAGATGAGGTCGCTCTCGCTAGGGGCAAACATCCCTAAAGGATGGGTTAAGCTTCTACGAATCTAGCTTGCAAGGTAGCTCGTTTGCCTTGTGATCACTAGATTGTGGGTTCGATGTCCACCGGGGCCGAACTGTACCCTATACAGATGAGGTCGCTCTCGGAACAACTGACTTTGTCCTATTCTCCCCTCCCCTCTTCGATTTCGGGAAGACAAGGCTTCCGTTGTTACAGTTCCCTCTATCAAACCTCTTGGGAGAAAAAAAGTTGAACTCCTGCGACTGTCAATTATCAATCATCAACCCACACCACCAGTTAAGTTGTTATTAAAAACTTATAGTGATCTTTCTATTTCCAGACTTGTAGTACAGTCAAAACATATTTACAGTACTTATGCTGTAATTCGTAACCGATGAAGATACATTTTATATGAGCGGATAATTTTGGAGCATGAGATAAATCACTCTCTATTTCATCACATTTTCAGGGAATTAGGTTTGAAGTCGTGGAAATCCTTGGAAGACAACGAATTTGGACTAGTGTTTTCATCTTTTCGATGGCACAGCCACCTTCAACTGCCGATGTTGGTCGTATTGTATCATATACTTGCGTATCAAGGCATCGTAACCTTCTTCACAGCTCTGAAGAGACAGAAAAAGGATCAATTTGAAGAGGTTCCACCTGAGGAAAATGAGAGTAAATCATTGGATTTAGGAAAATTCAATATAAGGTCTTTGATAAATTTTCTGTTCCCAAGACCGCAATATTACTTCAAGACATTGTATTTGGCAACCAATGCTGCTATGATGGTAACTATGAATTCTTCCTTAGAATAGCTACTTGTAGAAAAAGACTTACATACAGCTACTAAGTCGTTCTCAGGGAAATTTGACTCCTATGGAGTTATTTATAGACCAAGTCCTCCGAAGTAATTTCTGAACAGTCTGAACTATTCCGTGTACCTACTTTGTTTGGTTTCCAGGTATGGAGTGCAATGTATCGTCACTGGCTATCCCTTATCCTCCTCCTATGGGTTTCCCTCATGTGGGTATTGGCTAACAAGAGAATAGTCATGTACTATTTTTCTTCTTGCCTCGTTTTCTATGCCATCTTATTGTTGGTTCTTCAGTATGTCTACTGCATGGACTACACTGATGAGGAACTAGCACCGGACGAAAATGAAATTGGTCTTAACAAACAGAGGAACAACAGTTTACCAATTTTCGTCAAATCCGTATTTACTTCGATATTTTGGATCAATCTTTACATTTCCATCTCATTCCAACGCAGTTCTGATGTCGATGTAAACGAAACAGTGAAGTTGCCATTTTTCAAAACCAGAGAGTTCATAAGGAGAATTTTGTCCCGAATATGGTTTGCTCTCATCATAATTTTATTATTCCTTATTGCACTGACGGGATCTTTCATGTATATTTCAAGGATAGTATACATGACTTTTGCGTTGGTCTTTTGTGCTTTGATGCAGGTAAGGTGCTAAACACAATAAAATAAAATTACACAGTAAGCTATAAAATAGTTCAAAGAAAAAGAATAGATTTTTCCTTTAATTAATTCCTGGAGAGATTTAACAGTATTATTTTCTACATTAAAATTTAATTAGGGGGGGAACATTCAACCTATGAATCCACCAAGCATTTAAAGAAACTATTTCTCCTTTCATTTCAGAATCATATATCGGACTCCTTTTGTCTGAGGCTAAGGTACATCCTATGTGTATTGCTCATAGTGTGTTCAATGCTCATGTTAACACTGGTTTATACCTACCATTTCAACACCATTGCCAAGTTTTGGGATCTTTTAATTCCTGAAAATGTGTAAGTAGGAAAATAGTAAACGGTTCGGCCGTTATTCCGGACCAAAATTCCGCTATCTAGGGCTATACAGGGAAAAAGCTCAAAAGGAACTTTACCTTTCTAACGACTTTACCTTTAGCCACAGGTCGCACAAATTTTGCAGACAGCTTCCATAATTAATTATTATTTATTATGCATGTTGTATTCTATCTGATATTTTCAGAATACGCATGATCGGCTTAGAATCTCTAAAGGCAGATATGTTTATGGCTATCGCAAAGCTCACCTTGGTTGTCATCGTCATTTCGATCTACGTCAACTTATTCCACAAATCTACAGTGGTATCATCAGTCAAGTTCTCTGTGTTCGCCACAATTATGGAATCAGATAACCTAGATGAGGAAGATTCAAATGAAACATCCGAGGATCAGAAACAAATGAAGAATATAATCCACAGAATACACGCAGTTTTCCGCTGTGTGGATCAATATCTGAACATTCACAAACTTGATTTCATATGGATCACCACTGTCTTGTGCATTTTACAGAGCACACCTTCCATTCCTCGTTTGATGTGTTTAATTCTCTCAATTATTGGCTTGTGTTTGCCTTCGAAAGCGCAGATTTTCATCATTAGGTGTATCAGCATGATTCTATCTGGGTAAGTGAATTTAAAAACCAACCTGAAGTTCAAAGTTAAATAGTAGGTATGTATCTAATACTCTTCAATGTCATTAAATTTTTCATGTTGATTGTCTCTGAATCATATTTTTGGAAAATTTTAACTTTCTCATAGAAAATTTTAATTTGTTACATTGGTAAAGATTAATTACCGGAGGAGATGGTGAAACTGGGGAAAATACGTTGTCTCTGAATAATAAACATATTAATTATTGTGTTTCCAGGCTTATACTATTCTTCATGATTTATCAGGTGTCATCTCAAAATCAAACAGAAGATTGTCTCTGAATAATAAACATATTAATTATTGTGTTTCCAGGCTTATACTATTCTTCATGATTTATCAGGTGTCATCTCAAAATCAAACAGAAGATGTATATGCAGCTAGATTTTTTCTACAGTTTGAACTGGTACCCAAAGAAGCCTGGCTGGTTTTTGGAATTTTCAAAACCTCCAATATATTTGATGAACTGATTGGCTATGTTCTCATCATATGCGTTATTACGCTTTTTGAGAATTTGAACAGACTGCAACATTCGTATTCTTTGTTTTCTGATGTCACTTACTTCGATACAGATGACACTATAGTGTCCTGTCTAAAATATTTAATGAACTATGGATTCTACAGATTCAGTCTGGAAGTGAGTAGATGCATAATGCATATTATAACTACATATTTCAACAAGCAGTTCAATAGATATTGGGGGTTGGGTTTCAGTAGTATGTATATTTTAATTTACTAACATAATTATTTAAGAAATAATTTTATATTTAGGTAGGTACCTCCCTACATCTCTCCCTAGATGTGTCACTATGTGGAGTTAGGTAAATATCAATCTAGTTTGCTGGACTATGATAGTTGATTTTGTTTGCTGAACTCGATCATTTGACTGTTTTCAGGTGTGCTTCATTGCGATGACCATTTCCACTGTACATCGACCAGGCTTCTTGTCACTAATAATGCTTCTGTGGTTGACTTGTTTCGTTTTCATGTCAAGATCAAAAGTCAACAAAATCTGGAAAATCTTCATAATGTACATGATCATTGTGATTCCAATCCAGTACTTAGCTATTGTGAACACTATTCCTTTGAAAATTTCATGTAAGATTTATTAAAAGATTCCATGCTCGTACCTATATTTCATCGACCACGTATTTTCACTGACCACGAGGAGCGTTTTATTATTTGCGCTTTTCGAAAGTACATCATGTATTTCATCGACCACGTATTTTCACTGACCACGAGGAGCGTTTTATTATTTGCGCTTTTCGAAAGTACATCATGTTCTCTTATTTCTTTTTCAGTAATGCAGTCAATCACTCCATGGATAATTCCTGGGGACAATTTAACAACACTGTTATTTCGGCCGGCTACGGGTTACATATTTTGTAAGTTGACCTAAAACTATTCGTAAAAGTATCTACACATTTGTCTGCTTAGATTTCACTTGGTCATTGGACAAAAACTGTGCCATTCATTGTTAATAAATTGAGGTATTATTCAAAATATCAATACATATTAGGAATATCCGGGTTGGTGGATAGATAGATAATATTATTATCTAACTGAAAGAGTTTTGTATTTCAGATGACTTTATGGTTTTGTTTTTATCGATGAAACACTTGTCAATAGTAAAACTTGAATCAAAATTGAAACAACAGAATCTCAATGACTGTCTTCTGGCTCATATTGGAATAGTCCGAATGTATAGTGGTCCAAGCGGTAGTCGCATTTTTCAAAGATTTCCCATCAGGAGAAAATTTCAGAGTCATGTTGACGTCAAAGAAGTGCTGGTTTGAAACTTCTGAAATGTTGGAAACAAACGACGATTTTGAATTTAGTTTGTCTGTATAAGTTTGTTTCACATAACCCTCTGAGTCTCAATAGTAGCTGTTTAACTCTCTGAAGGACTTCCAGACTTCAGTGAACCACAAGTGCTACAATTCTCCCATAAAATATATCACTTGTAAGCCACAAAAGCATGCCTTTTTGCCTTTCAGAAATGGTTCCCCACTACTCCAGGAATACTTACTAGAATCAAAACTCATCAACTGACTCAAGAAAACATGTTCAGAAGAGCTTTTGACAAATTTGGGAAACACGTTCTTAATTGTGATCGTATTATTCCCAGTATTTTCAAATAGTGCTTTACTCAATGCTGTTTTAGTCTCATTTAGCAGTTGAACAGAATGTGTAGCAGTTACCGTATCCTTTTCTTTTTGCATATCAACAGTTACTGTCATTTTAACCTGACAGTTGGGTGGATCTGGAAAAAAGAAACCATTTCAGTAACCACTATTTGAATATTTGGTAACTAAATGACAGGACTTTCAAATTGACCTCAATTTCACCTAAGAAGTGACAGTTGGGTGGATCTGGAAAAAGAAACCATTTCAGTAACCACTATTTGAATATTTGGTAACTAAATGACAGGACTTTCAAATTGACCTCAATTTCACCTAAGAAGGTATAGAAATTGCGTTGAAAGGCGATAAATAAGTACGACGGGCTTACCTGTTGAATTATTCGTGCATTTCAGTTGCTTTTCAAGATTTGTCGCTTGCTCTGGTGAGATTTGCCACGAACTTTGCGGATCGAATGGAGCAGCAAACACAAGTTTGTGATTGAACGCTTTTAAAAGTCTTCTAGCTTCGGTGGAAGATGTGTACTGGTGAAGTAGAAGCCCGTATGCTTCATCTGAAATCCTGTTGAAAGTAGGTTGTCATGGAACGTGTCCTGAATGTTAATAACACTTCAATAAACACAATCAAAACCGTTCAATTTGGAAAAAAAAAATCGAACAGAAAGCACCAAACATAGAATAAAGGAGACGTAACAGCATCTGTTACAAAATGAAAAAATAAATAAATAAGTTCGAACAGAAAGCACCAAACATAGAATAAAGGAGACGTAACAGCATCTGTTACAAAATGAAAAAATAAATAAATAAGTCCGGCTTCTCACGCTCCGTCTGTCAGACGGCCGAAACGTGGGTAGCGGTCCAGGTTTGTCAGACGTGAGAGAACGATCCACACAATCAAAACCGTTCAATTTGGAAAAGAATTGAACAGAAAGCACCAAACATAGAATAAAGGAGACATAACAGCATCTGTTACAAAATCCATCCGTGGCACAAGCATCTGTTTTCCCCATCCGTGGCACAAGCTCCCCATCCGTGGCACAAGCTCTGCTTATACGGATGGGTATACCATTTATATGAAAAATGTATGTTCTGAGTTTTTTCTTCTTCTTTTACTATGTCTTTTCCACTTAAGTGGGGTTGACATTTTTGATCAATCTCTTCCATACCCCTTGGTTTTGGGCTTGGCTGGAATAAAATTGCAAAAATAAATGAAAATCACCAAAAATGAATCACATACGGAACAAGTTGAGTTTTGTGAACGATTTGAATGTACATCGGTGGATACGCCTCCAAGCGAACGGTCAATTTGAACTCCACAGGTAGGTCCGGTTGAGCGCCGGATTCGAACCCGTAGTCCGTGAATAGTAAGATTGGGAACCATATGCACAGGATGATGAGGGAGAGGATGAGGAATCCGAACAAGTACTTGCGGGACAGAGGGTACTTGACTCCTTTGGGATATGGACTTGCGTCATCGGCTTGGGCATCACACTAGAATGGAAGAGAAGTGGGAGCAAAGGTGGGTCGTGGGAGAAAAGAGAGAGATATGGGAGAAAAGACGAGATGAAAATGGCGAGGTAATCATTCAGAAATCACAACAATGAAAAAGGAAGCTCCTATTTCAAAGGAATAGTGTTCACAATAGCTAAGTACTGGATTGGAATCACAATGATCATGTACATTATGAAGATTTTCCAGATTTTGTTGACTTTTGATCTTGACATGAAAACGAAACAAGTCAACCACAGAAGCATTATTAGTGACAAGAAGCCTGGTCGATGTACAGTGGAAATGGTCATCGCAATGAAGCACACCTGAAAACAGTCAAATGATCGAGTTCAGCAAACAAAATCAACTATCATAGTCCAGCAAACTAGATTGATATTTACCTAACTCCACATAGTGACACATCTAGGGAGAGATGTAGGGAGGTACCTACCTAAATATAAAATTATTTCTTAAATAATTATGTTAGTAAATAAAATATACATACTACTGAAACCCAACCCCCAATATCTATTGAACTGCTTGTTGAAATATGTAGTTATAATATGCATCTACTCACTTCCAGACTGAATCTGTAGAATCCATAGTTCATTAAATATTTTAGACAGGACACTATAGTGTCATCTGTATCGTATGCATCTACTCACTTCCAGACTGAATCTGTAGAATCCATAGTTCATTAAATATTTTAGACAGGACACTATAGTGTCATCTGTATCGAAGTAAGTGACATCAGAAAACAAAGAATACGAATGTTGCAGTCCGTTTGGTTAAAATAGATGCTGCGGTTGGCGGTATTTTGACCGCTTTTTGGCGGTTTTCAGCTATATTGACTAAACGGTTAGAGATATATTGTAAATGTTACAACAGAACACCCAAATAAGCACCATTCAATAGGATAAGGAAAGTCGTGTGATGTTCACACCAGATTTTTTTGTGTTTAACCTAACCCTATAATCTTTCTGGTCACTGCTTATTGATGACATGCTCCTTTGCTTTTTTGTAACAATTTTCTTTGAATTTGACTCACCCTAATAAGGTACAGTTTTGTGTAAATATCTTCGTGGCGGAACCATTCTCCTAAAGTCAGCGAAGTGTCAGTCCATATCCAATCCATGATGGTCCTCATTTCGTGCAGAAAGGGTATTAGCATGTACCTGAAGAGAAGTTAATATTAGTCATAGGCGAATTTTATTGGTTACGACATCAGTGAATTCGAAGTTATTTGATGATAATATCAAAATAATAATTAACCAAACTTAGTGTAAGTATTAGATATGTATCATTTCTGTCAGTCCAATTTCATTTCTTTGAGAACTTTCAGTAATTTATTTCTAGAGAATAATAATGTAGCTATCATTTTGATGTAGATAGTTATTACATATATATCTAGTCCTACACTAATAGATAGGGAGGACCGGTAGATACGTACAGTTGGTAGATATATTTGTGGAGGAGTCCCACATTGTCCTTTTGCAAAATGTTTCCAACCATTTTCTTTGGATATCCAAAACGGATGATATAAGAAGAGATTGCAAAGTAGGTTGATTTGATGATGAACGTTAACTGAGGAAATAAAGACTCCTTGAAATATCTGAAAAACGAAAAAGAAAAGAAATAAAACATGTAGGTACATGGGATTAATATATTGACTGAAAAAAAAAAACCCTCAGAGTGATCTGACAGACAGCAAGTTAGTTAAGGATAATATAAGGAGAGCTACTCTTTTACGGTTAATTCAACACAGAAAAAGAAATAAAACATGTAGGTACATGGGATTAATATATTGACTGAAAAAAAAACCCCCTCAGAGTGATCTGACAGACAGCAAGTTAGTTAAGGATAATATAAGGAGAGCTACTCTTTTACGGTTAATTCAACACTTTCAACACCCCTCAGAGTGATCTGACAGACAGCAAGTTAGTTAAGGATAATATAAGGAGAGCTACTCTTTTACGGTTAATTCAACACTAATAATAAAATGCACATTAAGTGTGTGGTTTTCTCTCTTTAGTGTTTCCAGTGTTGCCGTCAACAATACTTACCTCCCACACTCGGTTCACGTAGGGCAGTTCTTCGCAAATAATGAGCTCGACGTTTTTGGTCAGTATTTTTCTCATCACTCTCAGTGACAGGAATACGACGTATGTTGAGTAGATCCATAACACACTGAAATGTGCATTTGATAAAGTTAGGAGAAATTAATTTAACTCCTGAATTTTTTAAAAGAAAGTACAAGTTAGGAAGCTCATAAGTATATGAGTTCAACACTTTCAACACTAAACTGTCAAACTTACCTATTGGTATAAATTGGATGAACGAAGAAAATCAAGACATGGAAACCGATGATCTGCACCATATCGAACACAATTTTACCCTTTAGAAATTTTCTCAAATACAGAACTCTATCTGCTAGAATAAGGAAGAATTGCGAAATCAAAAACAGGACGTAGGTCAGAGTGAATTTTCGACTTTGCTTGATTTGAAAATATTCCGATACATCGGTTGCTTCATCTGGAGGCTGAAATTAAAAGTTGAGACGAAATTCATTTGTATATTTTAAACACTTGTTATGAATCAAAACTCGTTATTTATATCGAGCTCAAGTAATGTTAACAATATGCAATATGAATATCAAAACTTACCACAAAAGAATCAAACTTGGCAAACAGAATGGCAAAAATAAAGAAGTCACAGATAAACATGTAAAGATAGACGTCTTTGTTGATCGTTTCTCTTTTCTCTTTGAATACAGACACTAGGAATTCTGTGATTGGTTGCATGTACTTCTTCAAACATAGCCACACGTTTTTTATAGCGCTCATACTTTCAGTTACAATGAGTTTTTCAGTGGATTTTGTCGATTCTGGGAAAGATGCTTGAGCCCATAAGCCCCATGATTTCAACACATGTCTAGAATGAAACAATTTAAAAGGAAACATTATAAACATTCGGCCCATAATGTTCGAGTATTTTTTACATTCCAAATAAAAAGAGTTAAATAATAATATTTTCTTACTAGGTACGAGGCACGGCCAGAAAGTAAGTGTGCTGAAATTATCACGGACCAAGGCCGAAGGGAGCCTCAGTACACTTACTTACTAGGTACGAGGCACGGCCAGAAAGTAAGTGTGCTGAAATTATCACGGACCAAGGCCGAAGGGAGCCTCAGTACACTTACTTTCTAGACGTGCCTCATATATAAAGAAAATAGAAAAGGTTTTATTTCGTTTTACCTGTGATGGAATAGGACGAGAAGTAGACAAATGTCCATGAAAGAAATCCTTTCACTTTTTGAAACGCCAACGAATTTTGGAGGGAAAAATACATCATCTGTTTCAAAAATATTCCATTTAATTGTTTCGAAACTGAAAACGAACTTGATAACAATCATGATCTGCAAAATGTAGGAAAATAGTATGAATGTCGAATAATGGTAACATTTGTCTTTTTTTACTTGTCTTATTAGAAAATGTTCCTAATCAATATCCCTTGAATCTGGTTCATTTGATGTTGATTTTTATTTCGCCCGAGGGAACTCTATGATCAGTAGTACCTAGCAATTAGCAATACAAGTAATAATGTCCTCACGAGGCTGAGTGAAGCCATGGATTAACTTCTATGTATTTATATATCACAATTTATTTAATGAACAAGTAATAATGTCCTCACGAGGCTGAGTGAAGCCATGGATTAACTTCTATGTATTTATATATCACAATTTATTTAATGAATTTAATGAAGGTTTTCCAAAAAACGTACCTCAACATAAGTAATGAGAAATATCCAAAAAGATACAGATGGTCGAGGTACAGACAATGGGTTTTCCAAAAAACGTACCTCAACATAAGTAATGAGAAATATCCAAAAAGATACAGATGGTCGAGGTACAGACAATGAACCCCACAAGAATAAGAATAATGATATAGGCAGATTCAAGAGACTGGCTGTCGTTGCCTGATGCACAATGATCACAGCATACATTATGATGGTAGTGTTGGATATAATCGAATGATAAACTGAGAAATAGAGTTGCAGAAGTAAGTTGGTTTCTTTACTCATCACTTTTTCTTGCTTCAGGGAAGGTTTTGCCATTTTTTCCGTTCGAAAAATGTTGTTATTTTCTACGAAGGTTATTTCAATAAAGTTTTCCTCTGGTTTAGTTTCATTGGTGTTATCTTCGTTTATTTCGACAGTCTTTCTGTAGTACTCCTGTTTCTCTTTATTGATTGTCTCTCTGGTACTATAATAACTTTTAGATTTGTCATCAAACCATTTTATAAGTGCGATAGTGAGTTTTTCAAAGAGTGAAACTGTATAATGCCAATATTTTGCTGATCGCGTTCTGTATTCTTTGGTTTCCCCTTCAGCACTAGTTTCTTGGTCTTTAGGGCTAGTTTCTTGGTCTTTAGGGCTAGTTTCTTGGTCTTTAGGGCTAGTTTCTTGGTCTTTAGGGCTAGTTTCTTGGTCTTTAGGGCTAGTTTCTTGGTCTTTAGGGCTAGTTTCTTGGTCTTTAGGGCTAGTTTCTTGGTCTTTAGGGCTAGTTTCTTGGTCTTTAGGGCTAGTTTCTTGGTCTTTAGGGCTAGTTTCTTGGTCTTTAGGGCTAGTTTCTTGGTCTTTAGGGCTAGTTTCTTGGTCTTTAGGGCTAGTTTCTTGGCCTTTAGGGCTAGTTTCTTGGCCTTTAGGGCTAATTTTATTGGATTTAGGAGTTTTATTCGAATTGATGAATTTATCAATATGTGAAAACATGTAATAGTCACCGGATCGTAGAGCTTCATGATGATACCGTGGCGCACGACCTTGTAGTTGTAAGTTTGAATCCATTTCTTTCACTCTCCTTCTCACTCGTAAATAATTCTTCATGTTCTTTGCCTGATAGATTTTGTAATTTTCTTGTTCTATTTCTGCGATTTTCTTCTGTCCCCTGCAAAAATGTTGGAGTTTAACAAGTGATGATTGTCGATGTGAGATTGTGAGCTAGGGTTGCCAGACGTCCCGTATTTCCCGGGACGTCCCGTATTTTGGACACTTTTCAAAATGTCCCGTACGGGACACGCGTGTCCCGTATTTTCCCCAGTTTCACCATCTCCTCCGTACATCGAAAACCCGATAGTGAAGAATTTATAAAGGGGAATCAAAATTTCATCAAGATAATAAATGTATAACTTACCGGGAGGCTTCAAGTACCATATATTTTGTTTTTGTCACAACATGCAAGAAATAATAGCTTCGAAAAATCCTTTTTTGAAAGAGGAAGATAGAGAAACAAATGGCATCCCAAAATAGGTCAATGTTGTTTGCGTCGATTTGACATTCCACTGAAAGAAATTAATTTGAATCTTAAAAGTTAACCCTTTCTTTTTGAAATCTTCATAACAAGGAATACCTATTGTATATTTTGGAACCAGATCCGGTGCTATCCTCTTCAATTGTAAAATAGATACTTACAGAATACATTATCTCTTTCAAAATTCGGCGTCAGCTATTCCCCTATTCTTCTATAATACTTTTTTGACCTTCTTTGGTTTTGATCTACTTACAGTCATATCTAGATTCTTTTTGAATTGTAATGGGTACGAAAAATTCAAAGTAGTAACACAGCTGACGCAAGTTGATTTTCTCTGAATGTGAAACCAGTAATACAATCTTTACCAGAATTACGAACAAAGTGTAAAATATAAGCGCATTCATGTACTTGAGGATTTGTTTCGGAGATTTCAAGTAGAACTCATTACCAAGCCTGGAAAGGTGGAACATATTGAACAACTCAATCGATGTTGATTTCTTCTTTGACATAAGTACTCTAAACTACAATACATTATTCCTTACTGAAATTTCCTAATCGCTGAAGACAAATTATTGTGTAAAGTTCAGAAAGACAAGGCTTCTTTCACTTACCACAGTAAAAGGAAAACACTGGTCAAATATCCCAAAGAGAACATGTAAGGCTGACTCTTGTAGATGGCAAACACACAAGTCAACGTCACCCAGAAAGATGTGCCAAAGAGGTATGTCTTGATAACATCCACAGAAGAGTACATGTACTGATAGTAATTCCGGGTAGGGTTTGTACTGTTAGTGAAATCCTCGATTTGTTCATTGGATCCTCCAGCAAATGTTTTATTCTGTTGTTTCAATTTTGATTCAAGTTTTACTATTGACAAGTGTTTCATCGATAAAAACAAAACCATAAAGTCATCTGAAATACAATACTTTTTCAGTTAGATAATAATATTATCTACCTATCCACCAATCCGGATATTCCTAATATGTATTGATATTTTGAACAATACCTCAATTTATTAACAATCGATGGCACAGTTTTTGTCCAATGACCAAGTGAAATCTAAGCAGACAAATGTGTAGATACTTTTACGAATAGTTTTAGGTCAACTTACAAACCCATAAACTTGTGATACAGTGAAAACTATCTACGGCTGATCTACCAACGATCTAGTTGGTATAATGAAACAACTTGTTCTAATAAACTTGTGATACAGTGAAAACTATCTACGGCTGATCTACCAACGATCTAGTTGGTATAATGAAACAACTTGTTCTAAGCTGACAGTCTAAATAAAGCACTACTTATACGGCCACGTCCTTTACTACTGTTAAGTCTTTTAAGGGACGGGGAGAACTCATAATGATACTAACCTGGCTATAACAGTTTCAGGAGGGATCAAACTTTGTATCCACCTCGTCTGATAGAAGAAGATGACCAAACAATGAACCATGACAACAATGGCGAGAAACTGACACAGATGTCCAAAGCATCTATCTATGGTTCGGCCGAACGATATGATTGTACTGAATAGTATGAATGTCGCGAAGTAGATCAGTTCGGACCAGCATGGACAAAATGTCCCTGTGAGACATAACATGACCAACACAACGAACTTGCCTGAAATGAAAAGGAAAACAACATAAATAAATAATATATTATGTACACCGTATACGTTCCTATAAGGATACCACCCGTACTACGGGTAGTCAGAGATCTGTTATTCCACGCAGTCACCACGTCGGCGCTGTAGTCTCATGTTAACTTTTTGTTTGTCATCATTACCTATTTGACGATTTTCAGTATCTCTATTGCGCAAACAACACCTGTACAATAAGTTGAGAAAGTCAACATTTAATTCAATATTACTCGTAAGTTGCAAGAACCTCGGAAAAGCATGGGAAGCACAAGATATTCTGTTAGGCCAGGCACTCTTACTATTCAATGCGGTCCAAGAAGGATCTTCTAATAATAAAACTGGTGGTCATAAAGTCGATAAAGCTGTTCATAAATCTTACTAATTTGAAAAGAAAGGGCATTTTCAACAAAGTCCCTTCGAGGTTGGTGATCTCATTGAGATTAGCTTGAGATCTCTGTTTGTTTTTTATTTGTTTTTGTTTATGTATTTGTTTTTCGTTGCTTTCTCATTGAACTGACCTTGGTCAATGATGGTTTGACTGGGGGATACTACTGCGGAGAGTGACAACTGTCTCGGTTTGAAAGCAAAGCTGAGCTCTTTCATGAGAAGGGTGTTTGTATACTGAAATGCAAAATATAATGAAATACCTAAATCAAGAAGAGGTCAAATTATCTATTATACTATTCAATGCGGTCCAAGAAGGATCTTCTAATAATAAAACTGGGGGTCATAAAATCGATAAAGCTGTTCATAAATCTTACTAATTTGAAAAGTAAAGGCATTTTCAACAAAGTCCCTTTGAGGTTGGTGATCTCATTGAGATTAGCTTGAGATCTCTGTTTGTTGTTTATTTGTTTTTGTTTATGTATTTGTTTTTCGTTGCTTTCTCATTGAACTGACCTTGATCAATGATGGTTTGACTGGGCGATACCACTGCGGAGAGTGACAGGAGGGGACTTACCTACTTACCTATTGTTTGAACACAAATGGTTTGAACTAGATTTGGTTTCTTCAACCACTTACCTGGGAATTTTGAGTGTACAAGATCTGTTGACGGTTTGTATTTATTTGGAAGGAGTTGAAAAACAATTTGAAGGAACAGCAGAAATAGACTAACAGCAAACAACAGAACTGTGTAGGTGCTTCTTCCACCTTTGAAAGAAGAAGAAGAAGAAGAGAGAGAGAGAGAGAGAGAGGGGGGAGTCAGAAAAATTCCATCCAATAAACGAGGCTTTTTTGAAGCTGTGGGACTCTTCAGACGCAAAAAAGAACAAGTAGGTATGTGGAATTAGATGTGAGAACTTTTGGTCCTTTAGGGACTCCGAGGAAACCTTTTTTTCTGAGCGAAATTTACAAGGTCACTTAGGTAACTAACAGTGCAATAGTCCTAAACTAAAATGAACGCGGCACACAAGGGATCAAGTAGAGACCGCCTTAACTTAATAATAAAAATAGGTAACTAACAGTTTTTCAGTATTCCATTCAAAATAGGAGGTAATAGAAAGTTAGACTGGACTAGAATACCATGTTGGTAGGAACAAGGTAAAACTTACTTTTGTTTTTTGTAGATTTTGAGGTGTAGGAAATGAACGGAGACGCAAATAGGAGTAGCCAATATACACTGGTTACCACATTTTGTTTTACATACACAATAATAATAATAGGTAACTAACAGTTTTTCAGTATTCCATTCAAAATAGGAGGTGATAGAAAGCTAGACTAGACTAGAATACCATGTTGGTAGGAACAAGGTAAAACTTACTTTTGTTTTTTGTAGATTTCGAGGTGTAGGAAATGAACGGAGACGCAAATAGGAGTAGCCAATATACACTGGTTACCACATTTTGTTTTACATACACACCTAAAAGAGATAAGGGACCTTTATGTAGACATTGTGTTTATATTACCAATGGTACACCATTAGTGGGATACAAATGCAAATAGAAAGCTAGACTGGACTAGAATACCATGTTGGTAGGAACAAGGTAAAACTTACTTTTGTTTTTTGTAGATTTTGAGGTGTAGGAAATGAACGGAGACGCAAATAGGAGTAGCCAATATACACTGGTTACCACATTTTGTTTTACATACACACCTAAAAGAGATAAGGGACCTTTATGTAGACATTGTGTTTATATACCAATGGTACACAATTGGTGGGATTACAAATGCAGCCCTAAATTTTATGACCTAAATTGGATTGTAACTAGTGATGCATTTTGTGTCGTTTATATAGTAAGAGCTGTTTCATCTCTCGTGAATCTCTGGCTAACCTACTTGCCTACGTTTGGATCCGAAGTTGACACCGCCCTAACCACAACAGTGCAGGCTAAATCTTACATATTCTTGAGTATTCATTGCAAAGGTCAGTACTACAGGCTATTACTTAGTAAGAGCTGTTTCATCTCTCGTGAATCTCTGGCTAACCTACCTGCCTACGTTTGGATCCGAAGTCGACACCGCCCTAACCACAACAGTGCAGGCTAAATCTTACATATTCTTGAGTATTCATTGCAAAGGTCAGTACTACAGGCTATTACTTACAAGTTGTCGGTGAGTAAGTAACATAAGTATAAGAACTTACATAATGTTAATGCTAAAGGTGTTAGAACTTTCAGAATTAGAAAAGAAACCACACAATTGTCGGACATCCTCTGGCGTTTTATTCGATCGGTCAAAAATCCTCCATGTTTAGAGATAACTTTTTAGACTACTTGGGTATTTCCAAAACATTCCCCAAGAGAAAATTGTACAACAAATATTTGTTCATTATTTGGCTGTAGCAAAATGTATGTGGCTAAAATTTGTTTTTATTCTGAGCAGCATTTTTCGGGTCCAAAATTCCAAAAGATGTTTACTGCGTTATAAGCGATCGAGCGTCCAATGATTTGTATGAACGCCTGACAATCAAGAAGATATGCAATGTGCAATAATAAAAAAAACATCCTTATGTTTAGGCTTGCCAAACGTCCCGAATTGGCCGGGACAGTCCCGAATTTCAGGGGGTGTCCCGGCGTCCCGTTCAGTTTTTCATTTTAAAAAACATCCTTAAGTTTGTCTTCGGTCTGAAATAGGTACCTATTTGGAAAGGTAGAAAATAAATGATACCTACATTGAGCTTGAATTAATATAACATACTTCCAGTCTTTATTTGGACAAATTTTCTTTCAAATAATGAAATTCACCATACTCAGCTCTGTGTCCAAAGCTAAGAAGTACCTACCTATCCCAAAAGAAATTTGGAAAATTACATTAAAAAACATAATATTGACAACAATATAACTATTTTCAAGGTCTCTACTTTACCAACCTACTTTATACAAAATACAAATTAATAATAAAATAAATAAAATGGCACCCCACCATTAACTACACAGTAGGCAGGAACAGTGCTTTTACATTGGACAATGATTACGATCATGTCAAAATATAAAATGAAATAATAAAATTGTTATTGATACCTACAACTAAAAAGTTTCAAGATGGACAGGGTTACCCGTCTTTTGTACGAGAAAAGGAAGGAATGAGGAATGTTATCGACCGATAATACCTATTTTAGCGAAATGGCGATCTTACCTCATACTTATACCTATACTTATGGTAATTTTAGATCTAGGCATGTTTTGAAGTACCCACATCTTTCATAAATTTATTACTGTTTTTATAAATTTCCAGTTTTAGTCACTGCCAAATCTTACCAGGAAATGAACAATGACTTGATATTATTTTACAAAATCAAAGATATTTTCGTTTTATCCTTGAGTAGTTTGAGCATTTGTCAGGAGATTTCCAAGCTTTCAAATCCTGGAACCTGGAGAACGGCTCTTATCACGTGCAGTCTTTGGGTTCATAGTTGAGCGTGGTATTTCTCAGCTCATAGTTGACAGCGGACAGAAGTGGATATGGGCCACAACTGCAGAGATTCTGAAAGTCATCGAGATCTATAGACCAAACCATTGCGCCGCCCAGTCCGTCTTGTTTGATTGATTTGCACTGAAACAGTCATTGAATTTACGTAAACAATTGAATCGACAATACGGAATATATTGTAACCATATTTCTACATCATATCTCTCAAGAAAGATTTCCTAATAATAGTGTTATTCATCAAATCAAATCATCATTGTTGCGTCTTCGTAGCCGAAGGTTGCTCAGATTATTCAGATTGGTGTTATGAATAAATTTATTAGTGTAGCTGTGTACTTACCTTTTTACGGAATATATTGTAAGAATATTTCTACATCATATCTCTCAAGAAAGATTTCCTAATAATAGTGTTGTTCATCAAATCATTGTTGTTGCGTCTTCGTAGCCGAAGGTTGCTCAGATTATTCAGATTGGTGTTATGAATAAATTTATTAGTGTAGCTGTGTACTTACCTTTTTTCCTAATAATAGTGTTGTTAATCAAATCATCATCATTGTTGTTGCGTCTTCGTAGCCGAGGGTTGCTCAGATTATTCAGGTTGGTGTTATGAATAAATTTATATTAGTGTAGCTGTGTACTTACCTTTCTCCTTATATCTCTCGTGTCATCGTAACTTAACCATAGCTTTCCGTTGTAAGCGTAAGGACATACGGAATAATAGCTAATATTGTAAGAATATTTCTACATCATATCTCTCAAGAAAGATTTCCTAATAATAGTGTTATTCATCAAATCATCATCACTGTTGTTGCGTCTTCGTAGCCGAATGTTGCTCAGATTATTCAGATTGGTGTTATGAATAAATTTATTAGTGTAGCTGTGTACTTACCTTTCTCCTTATATCTCTCGTGTCATCGTAACTTAACCATAGCTTTCCGTTGTAAGCGTAAGGACCTCGCGCCCCTAAGGAGTCCCTTACGACAGTCCATTCATGACTTTTGACTGTACTACAAGTCTGGAAATAGAAAGATCACAATAAGTTTTTAATAACAACTTAACTGGTGGTGTGGGTTGATGATTGATAATTGACAGTCGCAGGAGTTCAACTTTTTTCCCCCAAGAGGTTTGATAGAGGGAACTGTAACAACGGAAGCCTTGTCTTCCCGAAATCGAAGAGGGGAGGGGAGAATAGGATCCATTCATGACTTTTGACTGTACTACAAGTCTGGAAATAGAAAGATCACTATAAGTTTTTAATAACAACTTAACTGGTGGTGTGGGTTGATGATTGATAGTTGACAGTCGCAGGAGTTTAACTTTTTTCCCCCAAGAGGTTTGATAGAGGGAACTGTAACAACGGAAGCCTTGTCTTCCCGAAATCGAAGAGGGGAGGGGAGAATAGGACTGGTGGTGTGGGTTGATGATTGATGGTTGACAGTCGCAGGAGTTCAACTTTTTCCCCCCCAAGAGGTTTGATAGAGGGAACTGTAACAACGGAAGCCTTGTCTTCCCGAAATCGAAGAGGGGAGGAGAGAATAGGACAAAGTCAGTTGTTCCGAGAGCGACCTCATCTGTATAGGGTACAGTTCGGCCCCGGTGGACATCGAACCCACAATCTAGACTCTAATATATGCACTATGCACCTGTGAATGCATATGATAAATTGCACCTATGTATGCATATGATAAATTGAATGCGTCTGACAATGTAGTTATTTTGCCTTCCTTCCTTATACCTATTGCGTATTCTCTGACCTCCCTTTTTGCTGAAGGGGAAACCAAAGAATACAGAACGCGATCAGCAAAATATTGGCATTATACAGTTTCACTCTTTGAAAAACTCACTATCGCACTTATAAAATGGTTTGATGACAAATCTAAAAGTTATTATAGTACCAGAGAGACAATCAATAAAGAGAAACAGGAGTACTACAGAAAGACTGTCGAAATAAACGAAGATAACACCAATGAAACTAAACCAGAGGAAAACTTTATTGAAATAACCTTCGTAGAAAATAACAACTTTTTTCGAACGGAAAAAATGGCAAAACCTTCCCTGAAGCAAGAGAAAGTGATGAGTAAAGAAACCAACTTACTTCTGCAACTCTATTTCTCAGTTTATCATTCGATTATATCCAACACTACCATCATAATGTATGCTGTGATCATTGTGCATCAGGCAACGACAGCCAGTCTCTTGAATCTGCCTATATCATTATTCTTATTCTTGTGGGGTTCATTGTCTGTACCTCGACCATCTGTATCTTTTTGGATATTTCTCATTACTTATGTTGAGGTACGTTTTTTGGAAAACCTTCATTAAATAAATTGTGATATATAAATACATAGAAGTTAATCCATGGCTTCACTCAGCCTCGTGAGGACATTATTACTTGTATTGCTAGGTACTACTGATCATAGAGTTCCCTCGGGCGAAATAAAAATCAACATCAAATGAACCAGATTCAAGGGATATTGATTAGGAACATTTTCTAATAAGACAAGTAAAAAAAGACAAATGTTACCATTATTCGACATTCATACTATTTTCCTACATTTTGCAGATCATGATTGTTATCAAGTTCGTTTTCAGTTTCGAAACAATTAAATGGAATATTTTTGAAACAGATGATGTATTTTTCCCTCCAAAATTCGTGACATAGGTACCTAATTGTGTGTATGTTAAAGTAGAAGTTCTAATGTTAATGCATATTGAACAATTGTAAAGGTCAATGAAACTTGGTCTTGGCACCAGGTGCATAGTGCATATTAGAGTGGGTCCGAGTTTTCGAAACGTTGAAATGGGAGGTAAATTTCAAATATCCGTTTTAGGGTCCCCATATACCTAGACAACATTTATCTCGTAAAACCAAGTACTTCATATGAGGGGACTTACCTATTGTTTGAACACAAATGGTTTGAACTAGATTTGGTCTACTCACAAATAAATAGGTATGTTAATAGTAGAATAACTTTATTATAAGCTGGTATAATTGTGTACTCATCTTCAAAACTACCTATACCTCTCTAGAATAGACATAAACCCAAGTCTCATGTTCCCCTTCTCGGCCAATTTACCTGCCAACATTTCGGATATTCCCAGGCGAATTCCAATCCATTGAAACCGTAAAACTCCAGGAATTCCGTCACATGACGTACGAAGTTTCGCCTTGCAGGGATGTCGTTCACCAGGCGACTGTATTTGTCACTCCTTGAGTCTGACCAACCACCGATGGCCAAAATTACTTGGATTCCTCTCTCGTTGAATTTGGTGATCTTTTCGTAAAACCCTAAAAACAAGAACAAGTGGTTGATGAGTAAGTACCTTTTGCGGGATGCGTTTTCTGTCAAAAGCAGATCTTATATCCCTAGAGTCCTAGACAATTAAATGGAAAATGTAGACAAGGAACAAAATAGTACCTATGATACTGCCAAATTAAGACTGAAAACTCTTTTTACCCCCGCAGTTTGTACAAGACCTTATACTTACGAGTATTATAGATGGGAGGTACCTACACTTGGAGAGCAGAGTCCTAAGGGATTCCCTTCTTGAGGGGATTCTTAAATGTTCATTAATTATTCCCCTGAATATTTTACCCCCGCAGTTTGAACAAGAACTTATACTTACGAGTATTATAGATCGGAGGTACCTACACTTGGAGAGCAGAGTCCTAAGGGATTCCCTTCTTGAGGGGATTCTTAAATGTTCATTAATTATTCTCCTGAATCAGCTCACCTTGTTCAAGGTCAAGTTTGTTGTTATGAGGTCGAATGACGAGCTCTTGTTCATCCAAATCGGCAAAGGCATACACGAGGTGGGTACATAGTGAGCCATCTAGTAAGTACCTTTTGCGGGATGCGTTTTCTGTCAAAAGCAGATCTTATATCCCTAGAGTCCTAGACAATTAAATGGAATATGTAGACAAGGAACAAAATAGTACCTATGATACTGCCAAATTAAGACTGAAAACTCTTTTTACCCCCTAAGTACTTTTTGCGGGATGCGTGTTCTGTCAAAAGCAGATCTTATATCCCTAGAGTCCTAGACAATCAAATGGAATATGTAGACAAGGAACAAAATAGTACCTATGATACTGCCAAATTAAGACTGAAAACTCTTTTTACCCCCGCAGTTTGAACAAGAACTTATACTTACGAGTATTATAGTTGGGAGGTACCTACACTTGGAGAGCAGAGTCCTAAGGGATTCCCTTCTTGAGGGGATTCTTAAATGTTCATTAATTATTCTCCTGAATCAGCTCACCTTGTTCAAGGTCGAGTTTGTTGTTATGAGGTCGAATGACGAGCTCTTGTTCATCCAAATCGGCAAAGGCATACACGAGGTGGGTACATAGTGAGCCATCTAATGGGAGGTACCTACACTTGGAGAGCAGAGTCCCAAGGGATTCCCTTCTTGAGGGGATTCTTAAATGTTCATTAATTATTCCCCTGAATCACCTTACCTTGTTCAAGGTCGAGTTTGTTGTTATGAGATCGAATGACGAGCTCTTGTTCATCCAAATCGGCAAAGGCATACACGAGGTGGGTACATAGTGAGCCATCTATGTCTTCTGGAGAGTATTTGCCTTCAGCTTGCCGGAGATATGCCCAGCTTGTGTAGTAGCAGATCACCTTGTATGGTTCCTCTGTAAGGAAAAGGAGTGTGGTAAGGAAATCGCCTTTGAATCAGTCGACAAAGGAATGCAGATGTCCTTTTGTTTTTCATGCTTTGTAGGTTGAGACACTGAGTGTTTTGACATGGTATTAAGTGGTTTTAAAAATTTAGATAGTGAACTAGGTATTTACCTTTCTTTTGAGAACTATCCTTGAGGACAAGGTCACTTTTCCTTTCGGTCATTGGTAGCACAGCAGTTTTCATGTTCTTCAAATTATACCGGTATCTCTTGTCACAATTTGCCAAAAATGGCCAATCACAAATGGATCTTGCCTGGAAAAACAAACAGATAAAATAGATAATTTCAAATCGATTTTCTCAACTATGTACTCCTAGGTATGTACTAAACTACAAGTACATGCTTATTATACCGCATATCTAATCTGTTCCTGTTGGTTGGATTGTTTCGGTTCAATATGAGTATAAAAAGCACTTACGAAGTTAAAATGTAAGCCGGGCGGGCAGTCATAAATTTTGATGAGTCCATTTTCACAACTCGCAAACTTGGCGCAGTCGCCTTGAGGAATGCAGATGTCCTTTTGTTTTTCAAGCTTTGTAGGTTGAGACACTGAGTGTTTTGACATGGTATTAAGTGGTTATAAAAATTTAGATAGTGAACTAGGTATTTACCTTTCTTTTGAGAACTATCCTTGAGGACAAGGTCACTTTTCCTTTCGGTCATTGGTAGCACAGCAGTTTTCATGTTCTTCAAATTATACCGGTATCTCTTGTCACAATTTGCCAAAAATGGCCAATCACAAATGGATCTTGCCTGGAAAAACAAACAGATAAAATAGGGAATTTCAAATCGATTTCCTCAACTATGTACTCCTAGGTATGTACTAAACTACGAGTACATGCTTATTATACCGCATATCTAATCTGTTCCTGTTGGTTGGATTGTTTCGATTCAATATGAGTATAAAAAGCCCTTACGAAGTTAAAATGTAAGCCGGGCGGGCAGTCATAAATTTTGATGAGTCCATTTTCACAACTCGCAAACTTGGCGCAGTCGCCTTCGTGTTGATACAGTTCCCCTGTTCGGTTGCATCTGTTAGACTTGGAATCAATCACTATTGTGTCATCGCTCAAAGTTTCGTCTTCCTCATATTGGGTGCCTGTGGTTTGAGGTACATTGTCCTCGTGTTTGGGGGGCACTGGTTTGAGGAAACAGTTGGGACCAGGTCCGGGATAATTTCTCAAAACCCTGTTGATCGTCTTCAGTAGAGGATAGGACTCACAACCGCAGAAGTTTCTGTAATCATAGGAATATAGAAAAAAAAATATTTCTAATTCAAATTCTATTTTTTGATTTGGACAATAGCATTTTCCTAGATATTTAACCTTCAAATGTTAATTGAAATTTTAAGTAAACATTAAGGTGAACTTACTTGAAGTCGTCAAGATCCAACGCCCATATCATAGCACCACCAAGATCATTTATTTCTAATTCAAATTCTACTTTTTGATTTGGACAATAGCATTTTCCTAGATATTTAACCTTCAAATATTAATTGAAATTTTAAGTAAACATTAAGGTGAACTTACTTGAAGTCGTCAAGATCCAACGCCCATATCATAGCACCACCAAGATCATTGTATTTAACAAACTCCGCCTTGTGATGGATCATCGCTTGGTCATCAAATCCGACCCACTGATCACCTTTGAAAGCATATGGACCTATTCTTCGCTTCCGATCTCGTACCACAACCCATCCGTCTTTCTGAATTTTGTCACAAATTTCGTAGTATGCCAAAAATCCTCGTGCTCTTGTATTTTCACCTGCTTCAGCACCACCGTATGTTTGAGAATTCAGTCCATTCTTGTTTTTATCCGCCAAAGTAAAAGATTGACCATACATAGGCATTCCAAATATAACTTTCTTTCTATCAGCACCATGAGAAACCCAGTAGTGCAATGAATAGTTGGCATTAAATGTTGGTGTGGTATCGTTGGGCAGAGCATACATGGGGGCCACATGTCCTGTTTTCTTATCCCATTGTCCGTGATAGTCATAAGTCATGACTGAGATCCAATCCAAGTTCTCTGACATGACAGGGATATCATAGGCATTGTCAATCACAGCCTTGCTAGGTGACACTGCTGCACTGAGTAAAAGATCATGGGGATTAAATGCAGCTCTCAACTCCTTGATCAAATCTGCAAACCCTTGTTTGTCACTGGCTGGCCCTTGTTTACAATCAACTTGCCAACACTTAGGATATTCCCAATCCAAATCTAATCCGTCAAAATTATGTTCTAGAATAAAGTTAACCACATGTGCTATAAACTTGGAACGAGCTTGTTGACTATTGACAAGTCTACTATACTTGTTACCAGCTGAATCATTCCAACCACCGATGGCAAGAGTAACTTTGACGCCCTTTTTCTTCAGAGCAGTAACCTTCTCATAGAATTTATTATCAAGATCTGCCCATGTGTCATGAGGTTTGATGACGAGTTGATCAGTATCTAACACAGCAAATCCATAAATAACGTGAGTACATAAGTCACTGTCAATATCACTGGGTAAATATTTGCCTCCACTCTGTCTGTACCATGCCCAGTTAGTGAAATAGCAGACAATCTTGAACTCATCTTTAGTGCTAGGAGGAATTACAGGTTTGGGTTTGACTGTTGTGGGTTTTGGTTTGACTGTTGTTGTGGGTTTTGGTTTGACTGTTGTGGGTTTAGGTTTGATTGTGGTTATGGGTTTAGGGCGTGTTGTAGTTGTGCTAGTAGTCGTAGGAGGTTTAGGCCTTTTTGTCGTTGTAGTTGTTGATGTTGTGGTGGTTGTTATCGGTTCTTCAGTTTGCTCTGGCTCCTCAGTTGTGACAACGGTGGAAGTTGAAACTGTAGTAGGTTTGCTTTCTTCTGATGTAGGTTTATATTCTTCCGTGGTAGATTCGTAATTTCCGCCAGGCCCATGACCTAAAACCTCCGTTATGGTACTCAGAAGAGGATGAACTCCTTCTCCGCAAACATTTTTAAAATCATCCAGATCCAAAGCCCATATCATTCCGCCTCCCAAATTCATAGATTTGATGAATTCAGATTTTGTTCTTATCATATCAACGTCATCATATCCTACCCATTGATTATCAGAATAAGCATAAGGTCCTATGCGATTCTTCTTATCCTTGACTACCGTCCATTGTCCGCTTTTTATTTTGGCGCAGATTTCGTAGTAAGCTAAGAATCCAGCCTGTCTAGTATATTCTCCAGCTAAACCAGCTCCAGGAGCAGCAGCATTTAATCCATGGTCGTTTGAGTTAGCAAGAGAAAAAGCTTGACCATACATGGGCATACCCATGACCAACTTTCTAGAAGGAGCACCTTTCTTCATCCAATAATTCATTGTGAAGTTAGCATTGAAGTAGAAGAAGTCATCATCTGGATGCTCATACAGTGGTGCCACGTGTCCTGTCTTCTTATCCCATTGTCCATGGTAATCATATGTCATGACTGAAATCCAATCTAAACTCTCAGATAGAGCTTTTACGTCATAAGCTGCGTTAATAACTTGTTTCGAAGGGGAAACTGCGGCTGACAGTAAGAGTCCATGTGGTTTGAAAGCCTGATGTAACTCTCGAACAAAAAGTCCAAAACTTTCTTTATCTGAGTCAGGACCTGCATCACAATTGACTTGCCAGCATGTGGGGTATTCCCAATCCAAGTCCAAACCGTCAAATTGATATTTCAATAAGAATTTAACAACATGTTCAATAAACCTTTGGCGAGCAGTGGCGCTGTTTACCAACCTACTGTATTTGCCACCCAGAGAGTCATTCCATCCACCAATAGCTAGAGATACCTTCACACCCTTCTTTTTCAATGTGACAACTCTTTCGTAGAATCTATTATCAAAATCAGCCCAAGAATCATGAGCTTTAATAATAAGATTTTCAGAATCTAAGACAGCAAAACCATAAACAATATGTGTACATAGGTCAGTTCGGATATCTTCAGGAACGTATTTTCCTTTTCCTGGTCTGTACCAAGCCCAGTTTGTAAAGTAACATACAATTTTAAAATATTGATCCAGGGGACTTTTTTCAGGACGTATTTTCCTTTTCCTGGTCTGTACCAAGCCCAATTTGTAAAGTAACATACAATTTTAAAATATTGATCCAGGGGACTTTTTTCAGTTACTGAGATGTGTGTTGTTGTGGGCTCTGTTGGAGGATGCCACACCCATTCAGTAGGATTAGGGGTCCAAGCTCCAGAGTCTGTAGTCGTAGAGGTAGTAGTGGAAGGTTTGGTGGTGGCTTCGGGCGGATTATACTCCGTTGTTGTAGTTGGTTTTTTGGTGGGCTTAGTTGGCTTTTTGGTTGGCTTTGGAACTTGTTCAGAAGTTGTTGTAGCGGATGTTTGTTTGCATTTGGTTCGGTAGGGCCAATCACACGTTTTCATCTTATCATTCCAATAAAGTCCAGGAGAACAAGATGCAACTTGATACGATCCCCAAATACAATACTGATACTTGTTACAATCTGAAGGATATGCTGCGAATTCACCTTCCTGGCATGATTCATCTTTTGGCTTTAAAGAAAATCTGACTATGTTACTCTGGAAGGAACACTGTACATTATAACTCCAATCACAAAGTTTCTTTTTAGCATTCCAAAGTAAGCTTGGGCCACATGATTGCTTCAGTAGATTTCCATGAGAACAAATTAAGAAACTTCGACAGTCATCAGGATCTGGAAGATAATCTCCATTAACACAAGTTTCCGGGATATATTCTTCCTGTGTACTCTCAGTAGTCGTGATGGGTGTCCACCAAGACGAAGTTGCGGGACGAGTAGGTCTCTGTGTTCTGATTGTTGTCAATTCATCTTCAACCAGTTCCAATTCTTGAGATTGTGATTCTGTAGTTGATTTCATTGGTGTCTCCATATCTGAAATAGAAAGTAAAATGAAAATATTACCAATTTGAAAAGCTAGGAAGGCTTGCTTTTTAAATTAGATTAGGTACAAAAAGAGAAATAGACAAAATGTAGATAAATACTCACAATCATTACCACGCAATGATTTATTTTCCATTCAGAGGTAGGTAATTAGACAAATTAATGAAGTCCAACTTACTTTTATCTTCACATTTGGCAGACTTCGGCCAGTCGCAGATTTTGTTCACTTTGTTCCAATGCAAGCCTGGTATTAGACAAAATAAATGAAGTCCAACTTACTTTTATCTTCACATTTGGCAGACTTCGGCCAGTCGCAGATTTTGTTCACTTTGTTCCAATGCAAGCCTGGTGGTAGGTATTTAGACAAAATATGAAGTCCAACTTACTTTTATCTTCACATTTGGCAGACTTCGGCCAGTCGCAGATTTTGTTCACTTTGTTCCAATGCAAGCCTGGTGCGCAGGATTCTTTCTTCAATGTTCCTAGAATGCATCTATAATAGGAACCACATTCTCCATCCACTGGATAATATTCACCACTGGTGCACGAATCAGAATCCGTGTCGGAATCTATGCTTGTTGTTGGAGGCTTCTCAGACTCTCCAGAATTCTCTGTGGTTGATGGTTGCGCGTCTACTGTCTCAGTCTCCTCTGTGGTTGGAGACCACCATGGTTTTGAAGTCGTAGGTTTCGAGCTCGAACTGGACATTGTGCTCTCTTCTGTCACGTCAGGAGACTCAGGACTTTCTGGTGCTTCGGTTGACGGTGACCACCAAGGCTTACTGGTTGTTTGCTGAGTTGTTGAAGGACTCTCGGAAGATGACACTTCTTCCGTAGCAATGGTTACAACCTCGGGTTTCCTTGATGTTGTTTCAGTTGATGTTGTTTCAGTTTCTTCGTGACTTGGAGTACTGGAGCTTTCAGCTGGTGGCAAATATGAGCCTGAAATGAAAACAATTTATACGATGTTGTTTCAGTTGATGTTGATGTTGTTTCAGTTTCTTCGTGACTTGGAGTACTGGAGCTTTCAGCTGGTGGCAAATATGAGCCTGAAATGAAAACAATTTATATTTTGATGTTGTTTCAATTGATGTTGATGTTGTTTCAGTTTCTTCATGACTTGGAGTACTGGAGCTTTCAGCTGGTGGCAAATATGAGCCTGAAATGAAAACAATTTATAAAGGCAATTGTCATTTTGTTTGACCGTAAAGGCAGCCTACTAAGGAATCAACCGTTACAAATCCTCTTTGTTATTGACGAAATAGTTTCTAGTGTCATCTTACCTGAATCTTCTGTTGTCGATGTTCCAATTGGGGAAGGAGTTGACACTGTTGGTCTGGTACAATCCGGTGCACTTGGCTTTTTGTCCTTCAATCTTCCGAAAGCGCGATTTACTGCACGGAGCAATGGGAATGACTCCATTTACCTGAATCTTCTGTTGTCGATGTTCCAATTGGGGAAGGAGTTGACACTGTTGATCTGGTACAATCCGGTGCACTTGGCTTTTTCTCCTTCAATCTTCCGAAAGCGCGATTTACTGCACGGAGCAATGGGAATGACTCCATGCAACATTTGTTATGGAAGTCGTCCAAATCTATCGTCCACGCCATGATGCCTGCATAACCATTTGACTTTATGAATTTAACCTGTAATATAGAAGTCGAAGCATTTGATTGTTGAAGCCCGAGTGTAAAAACAGCACTTTGTTCTAGACTCCAGTTGGAGCTTACTAAGGGGGGTCATCATCATTGGGATTGATCGAGTATCGATCTCTACCCAATATCCAGCTCAATTCAGTTAATTCAGTATTGAACTAAATCCCAAGATAATCTAATGTGTCAAACCTTTTAAGGTGTGGAAAGTGTTAAGATCCGAATAAATTCAAACTATCTTAGTATTGAACTAAATCCCAAGATAATCTAATGTGTCAAACCTTTTAAGGTGTGGAAAGTGTTAAGATCCGAATAAATTCAAACTATCTATTTTTCTCACCTTTTCTGTAAGTGATGTTGGATCTTCATAACTGACCCATTGACTTACCTGAATCTTCTGTTGTCGATGTTCCAATTGGGGAAGGAGTTGACACTGTCGGTCTGGTACAATCCGGTGCACTTGGCTTTTTGTCCTTCAATCTTCCGAAAGCGCGATTTACTGCACGGAGCAATGGGAATGACTCCATGCAACATTTGTTATGGAAGTCGTCCAAATCTATCGTCCACGCCATGATGCCTGCATAACCATTTGACTTTATGAATTTCACCTGTAATATAGAAGTCGACGCATTTGATTGTTGAAGCCCGAGTGTAAAAACAGCACTTTGTTCTAGACTCCACAGTTGGAGCTTACTAAGGGGGGTCATCATCATTGGGATTGATCGAGTATCGATCTCTACCCAATATCCAGCTCAATTCAGTATTGAACTAAATCCCAAGATAATCTAATGTGTCAAACCTTTTAACACCCATATTTATGAACAAAATGCTGGCTCTTAAGTTCGTGCTAAGCATAGTCTCAAGGCATTTGATTGGTCAAATTTGACTTGAGACTGATCTAAGAACGATCATTCTTGTTTATAAATACGAGTGTAAGGTGTGAAAAGTGTTAAGATCCGAATAAATTCAAACTATCTATTTTTCTCACCTTTTCTGTAAGTGATGTTGGATCTTCATAACTGACCCATTGATCACCTTGGAAGGTGAACGGTTCCAAAGATTTTGTGTTTCTCTGTACAGTCCATTTTCTGGTTTTGATTCGATAGCAGATTTCATAGTAAGCCAACATGCCCGGCTGTTGTGTATATTCGCCGGCTAAACCAGGCCCGTCTGTTTCTGCACCTAGACCGTGTTCCTTGTCCAATTTTAGGGTGCCCATTGATCGCCTTGGAAGGTGAACGGTTCCAAAGATTTTGTGTTTCTCTGTACAGTCCATTTTCTCGTTTTGATTCGATAGCAGATTTCATAGTAAGCCAACATGCCCGGCTGTTGTGTATACTCGCCGGCTAAACCAGGCCCGTCTGTTTCTGCACCTAGACCGTGTTCCTTGTCCAATTTCAGGGTGTAACTTTGACCATAGAATGGAACTCCGATTACGATTTTTCGTTTGTCTCCACCGAGCTCGTCGATGAGTTTCAGCGCTGTATTCTGAAATGGGTTAGGCACGGAAAAATCAATATTAGCAGTGACCTAATTTTGTTTTGTATGGTAATTCGGTAGATATGTTCTTAAGTATTTGACCGTATTTGTATAAATAAAGGACCTAGGTCACACCTAGGTCACACCTATGCTTTAGGAGGAGAATGAAAAGGTAATGAGAAGGGACGTTTTTTCCCCCAAGGAAAAATAATTATTCCAGGCACTTACTATATTATAATTCGGATAGGGTTCACCAGGTCTGCTATTCAAAGGACTAACTAGTCCCGTAATTCCTTCCCAAGCACCATGGTAGTCATAGCTCATCAGTGACATAAATTCCACATGATCATTCAGAGCCGGGAAATCGTAGGCGACTTCCAAAATCTCTTTATACCCGGAGATGCCCACGGCTATGCTGTAATCGTGCTTGTCAAATTCAGCTTTCAACTCCTGAATGAGTTTGACGAAGTTGCCCTTGTCCGCCTTGTGTTGTTTGCTACAATCCGCTTGCCAACACACTGGATAGTTCCAGTCGAAATGGAGACCCGCAAAATCGAATCGTCTCAAGAACGTCAGAACTGATTTTATGAATCTGAAAAGGAAGAAAAAAGATGATTATTTGATTATAAATATGACAATAACAATAACTAGACTAACCAGGGGTTTGACTCCTTAACATAATAAGATGTATCGTAGTTGGGCGTAAATTGACCCATCTACCTTAGGCCAGCCACTTACTATTAGGATACACCTGATCAGTCTTAACATAATAAGATGTATCGTAGTTGGGCGTAAATTGACCCATCTACCTTAGGCCAGCCACTTACTATTAGGATACACCTGATCAGCTCCGCCTGTTAGGTCTACCTGATGAGCACAAGCACACACACTATCAGGTAGACCTGACAGGTGGACCTGATAATCAGTGGCTGGCCTTATTCTAAAACGTTATTTTTATCAACTTACTTTTTCCTGTTTGAACCGCTACTGATGAGCTGGGAGTACTTTTCACCGCTTGAGTCAGTCCATCCTCCAATGGCGATCAATATCTTCACTTTGCCGTGGGTCACCAATGGACTGGAAGATATCCTCTGGTAAAAGTCTGGAGAAACAGAATGATCGATTCAATTAGATCAATAATAGATACCAAATAGTACAGCAATTATTTATTTAATATCTGATATTTTCAAATGGTGAAGGTCTAAACCCATTTATAGTACCTACACGTACCTATGTGCTAAAACTGTTAAAAGGAAACAGAATGATCGATTCAATTAGATCAATAATAGATGCCAAATAGTACAGCAATTTATTTAATATCTGATATTTTCAAATGGTGAAGGTCTAAACCCATTTATAGTACCTACACGTACCTATGTGCTAAAACTGTTAAAAGCCCAGCCCTCAGAACTACAAACAGATAGAAATTTTCCAATTCTCTTTTATGCCACCACTGCACTTTACCCTAGCAACAGATCTACCAATTGTGATTAGCTGATTACTGATTAGATTTAAGGTTGGAACCCACATCCTCCCACCTAATAGTATCGAGGCACCAATCCGATAGTGAACTAATGAAGGAGACGGAGTGCACCCTGAATCCCAAGTAGAGAGCGAAAAAAACATGACCCATCTACCTTAGTCTAAAAAGTTATTTTTACCGACGTACTTTTTCCCGTTTGAACCGTCTACTTCTATCCCTTCGGGAATCGAACCCGGGACCTCCAGTGCGGAGGCATAGCTAGTAAAATACTCACTATCATCTATGTCTGCTTCTGGGTTTCCTGCCTGAATGCTCAACGTATTTGGATCCAAGGAGGCAAAAGCGTACACAATGTGAGTGCACAACTTGTAGTCGATGTTTTCGGGAACAAATTTGCCGTCCGATTTTCTGGAACCCGACCAGTTGGTCACGTAGCATACAACCTTAGGCTCAGGTTCTTCTGTGAACAAAATCAAAATTAAGATATATGGCGGGTTTCATCAAGGACTTATTGAGAGATTTCACTAATGGAAAATTTTCAATGATCCAAAAATTAATTTTTAATCATCCGAAATGGAATTTTTAATGATCCCAAAAGGAGTTTTTAGTGATCCAAAAAGGAGGAGTTTTTGGAAACTCCTGTTTCTTCTGTGTAGATCCAAATTGCTTTCCAGATGGTTGCCCTGAACTTTAGGGCCAACTCCTTCGAAGGACAAGGAATCCGTGGAATTATTGGAAAAGAAAATGTCTGTTAACTTACCATCAAACTCTTCAAGATCTTCATTTCTGACCCCAAGGACTTATTGAGAGATTTCACTAATGGAAGATTTTCTTTTCAATGATCCAAAAATTAATTTTTAATCATCCCAAAAGGAGTTTTTAGTGATCCAAAAAGGAGGAGTTTTTGAAAACTCCTGTTTCTTCTGTGTAGATCCAAATTGCTTTCCAGGTGGTTGCCCTGAACTTTAGGGCCAACTCTTTCGAAGGACAAGGAATCCGTGGAATTATTGGAAAAGAAAATGTCTGTTAACTTACCATCAAACTCTTCAAGATCTTCATTTCTGACCGTTTTCAAATGGTTGAATACTTCATTGACGTTTCCTGCAATGAGATCAAGAAAGTATAAGAGCTGGAATGTTTTTAACCTTTGGACTTTTAAGAGTGGACAAACCTAAGCAAGTTATTTAATTACAAACTTCAAAAGATATACACAATAATAAGTTGGTTTTGTTACTTTACCTGGCTGCAGGTTGCTTACGACGGCAGAAAGCAAACAAACCTAAGCAAGTTACTTAATTACAAACTTCAAAAGATATACACAATAATAAGTTGGTTTTGTTACTTTACCTGGCTGCAGGTTGTTACAAACTTCAAAAGATATACACAATAATAAGTTGGTTTTGTTACTTTACCTGGCTGCAGGTTGCACATTGTGTACGGTGTGATCCATTTTTGTATCACCGTCACTTTGGTGGTGGTACGGTGTGATCCACTTTTGTATCACGAGACTTCCTTCAATCCAAGGCCCTCAATGTGTTAATTACAAACTTCAAAAGATATACACAATAATAAGTTGATTTTGTTACTTTACCTGGCTGCAGGTTGCTTACGACGGCAGAAAGCAAAGGATATTTTTGTCCACAGAATCCGCGGAAGTCATCCAAATCCAAAGTCCACAGCATTGCACCACCGAGATGTCTGTCTTTGATGTAGTTCATCTGAAAATTGATTCAAGTATTCATGAAAACCCCTTAGTATCGCTTACATCGAATAAGATACAATTTATTATGATCCTTTGCAAGATTTCAAACGCAGCCTAATTGAAGTCGTATATATCTAAGTATATCTAGGTAGATATTTAATTGAACATGAAAGCAGAATACAATTTATTATCATCCTTTGCAAGATTTCAAACGCAGCCTAATTGAAGTCGTATATATCTAAGTATATCTAGGTAGATATTTAATTGAACATGAAAGCAGACTGTTTTGAATTTTTGAAAGAACCTTTTTGGTGTTTTGATCTACAATAGTTAAATCAGCCTTTCTCTAATCTATCCTCCATGGAGCACTCACTTTTCAGTGTTTCCCAACCTGGGCGATATCGCCCCCTTGGGGGCGATGGAGATTTTCATGGGGGCGATGAAGCCTTAGGGGGCGATATAGGGGGCGATCAATAAAAGGAGCGATAAAGGGGGCGATGACTATCTAGGGGCAAAAATGTAAGTAGGTACCTACTTAGTTATTTTAGTCCTAAAAAATAAAACCGAAGAGGAGAGAGAGAAAAATATTGCACGTGCGTCCGAGTTTTGCCGAGCAATCCCGAGATCCTGGTTTCATTCAGCTCTGCTCCTGACGCGTGCGGTAATGCGGTTTAGTTTTTATCTTTCTAATCACAGAAGTTGAGTGTTGACAGTGAAAAAATAATTATTGTGTAAAAACTTCCAGATACAATTTATTATCATCCTTTGCAAGATTTCAAACGCAGCCTAATTGAAGTCGTATATATCTATATCTAGGTAGATATTTAATTGAACATGAAAGCAGACTGTTTTGGATTTTTGAAAGAACCTTTTTGGTGTTTTGATCTACAATAGTTAAATCAGCCTTTCTCTAATCTATCCTCCATGGAGCACTCACTTTTCGTCGAATGCTGTCGTTATTCTCGTACGTGATCCACTCGTCTTTCTTCACCATGAAAGGTTCGCCGTTCGAGTCCGTGAAATGTCTCCACGTCTTGTCCTTGAATTTGTTGCATACCTCGAAGAAAGCCAAGTAGCCGGGCATCTGTGTGTACTTGCCCTCGGTGCCTGGACCTTTGACTGTGGCGCCTAGTCCATACTCGCTCCGATTGAACAGTCGGTACGACTTGCCGAAGAATGGAATGCCAATGATGATTTGTTCTGGACGAGCCCCCTTCTTGATCCAATTGTAGACGGCGCTTTCCTGGAAAGGAAGATTTGGGTTTCTAGAATAAATTGTAGATGAACATTTGGGTGTGTAATCGGTGTCCATATACCTAGATTCATGAGCAGCTCATTACCTTCCAGGTAGGTAGGTACCTACTTATGTACATACCACAATGTGCTTGATTCTTTGTAGTCACAAAAATTGTATGAATGCCTAGAATTTCATTGTAGGTATGCAATGTGCTCATCTCTAAAATCCTCTACAGTAGTCTACAGCAATAGATTAAATTTGTGTTTTGCTAGGTGTAAACTTTACAGCAATACTCGTGTATCTACCTTCCTAGATACCTACTCATTCTCTACAGCAATAGATTAAATTTGTGTTTTGCTAGGTGTAAACTTTACAGCAATACTCGTGTATCTACCTTCCTAGATACCTACTCATTAACTTAAATGCCTATTTGCAATATTCAAAGTTGCCTATGAAGTATGAAGGAGGTGATTCAACTTACAATATTATTGAAGTTAGCAATAGTAGAAGTCACTTGAATGTTGACCTTGGTGTTTGGTTTGACCGGTACAACCTCATCGTCCATATGGTCGTTGTTGAAACTCTTCAGTAGGATCAAATCCACTAGTGGAGCCACCACTGAAATGTCCACTAGAGATGTTTTCCTATCGATAACTCCAGGACTAGTGAGGGTTAGTTGATAGTTGTTTCGCCGGAGGGTGGAAGAGAGTTCTTGAATGAAGGTGGAGAAGTCACTTCTCTCGTTAGCAATACTCTCGAGATCGTCATCATCTTCGTCGTTCAATGCTGAAGGAAAAGAAAAGGGGTAAGAATCAGAAAAGAACCTCGGTGGCTGAGTGGGTATCACACAGATCACACTAGGCTTGCACTCCGAAGGTCCCGGGTTCGATTTCCGGCGCGGTCAAAGTTTTTTCGACTCTGTGCTTGGATTTTGGGGTGCACTCAGATTCATTGGGACAATTGAGTAGCTACTTCGAGCAGCGACCAGTGGCGGCATTACCAGAATAGAAAGAAAAATTATAGATATGTCAGAAATAGTAAAGGAATCTACAAAATAACCTACTTATTTTATGTATTTCTATTATTGCTAAAGTTATAGGGTTCGCCATTAAGGTATGTCAGAAATAGTAAAGGAATCTACAAAATAACCTACTTATTTTATGTATTTCTATTATTGCTAAAGTTATAGGGTTCGCCATTAATTCTTCAGCATGACCTTACCTGGGTCCTTGACGTTCAAATCCAGTCCATCAAATTTGTACATATCAAACATTTCCAGGACAGAAGATATGAAGTTGAGTCTACTTTCCCTGTCGCTGGTTATGGATACAAAGTTACTCTTGACGGCCAGGTAAACTTTCAACTCCGGGTTTGCTTCTTTCAAACCCAAGAAGGATTTGTAACCACCTGGGAACACAAGAGAAATGATAGGTTAGTACAGGATAACCTTACCTCGGTCTTTGTTGATTTAGTAAATTTCATTTCTAGTTAGTTCAATAGTACCGGGCTAAATTGATTTGCAGTTTGCAGATATTATTTCTAGGGTTAACAGGGTCCACAAAATTTCCAATGGTATCTAATACATCATACCTACGACAGTTACGATTGCAAATATTTCAAGAAATACCCTGCAAAACGGGTATTTCAAGAAATTTCTCCCTTGCATTGACTTTTTGCCATTAGATAATATAGTCAATGCCTTTACTATCTGATGAAAGACTTTTCGGTGCAACACATATAGGTAAAGAGCCAAACATTGCAACTTTTTCATCGCTGCGGAAGAAAAAACTTGTGAAACATTTCTTCAATTTACCTTTGATGACGTCATACTCCAGGTCCTCAGGAATGAGGGCACGTGACACAGGATCAATGGCGGCATATGCATAGATGACATGCGTGCAGGTTTGTGGAATCACGTTCTTTACGTTGAAGGTCGCAGGTCGGTGTCGGTAGGCAGATTTGGCCTCCACGTAGCACACCACCTGATGTTTGGTACCTGAGAAGAGTGGAATCGGAAATGAATTCTGGTGCTATCCATTATTCCATATTTTCTGACACATAATGTTGTATTTTGTAATGTTGTATGCTCAAGTAGAGTAATGTTGTGAGTAACAATAGTAAAATGGTTATTGATTTGATTGTCTATCATCAGTTTTCAAGTTCAATGTCTTCAGAAAAGAGAGGAAATTCTCTGTACGCGGTGTTTTCCATTTTTACTGTACTTAGCCATCAATGTCAACTTGTTTAATGCCTATTGAAATGATTCTTTTCATTAGGATGGGTGATACTATTGATCATATTTTTGCAATCTTGAAGTGGCCGCTGTTTCATCGACCCTTTGTAAATAAACTCGGTAACTTTGTAAAAGTCCATGATTTCTACAACTTTGTGAAAAGTACGCGGTGTTTTCCATTTTTACTGTACTTAGCCATCAATGTCAACTTGTTTAATTCCTATTGAAATGATTCTTTTCATTAGGATGGGTGATACTATATTGATCATATTTTTGCAGTCTTGAAGTGGCCGCTGTTTCATCGACCCTTTGTAAATAAACTCGGTAACTTGTAAAATAGAATTGAATAAGTATTTTGCATTTTAGGTAGGTATTTATTTGTATTTTTGTTCAGCATTTGTTAAAAAATAAAGTACCTACCTACCTACTTGAGAGAAGAAAAAAAAATAATAATAATATGTACGAGACAAAGGTTCATGTTTATTAGATTGCTAACATCACTAATCACTAGTAAAATAGAATTGAATAAGTATTTTGTATTTTAGGTAGGTATTTATATGTATTTTTGTTCAGCATTTGTTAAAAAATAAAGTACCTACCTACCTACTTGAGAGAAGAAAAAAAAATAATAATATGTACCTATTAAACCTCGTCGACCGACCGTCCGTCGATCAATGGTCAATTGACGTTGACTGAAACCGTACACTACCTTGACAACATAGATTCACCTCTTCACCTCGTCGATCGACGAGGTCTACTATGTGTGCACACGGCTTTAGATTCTTGTCTGAGAAATTTTCTTTCTTGACCATAATTTTAACATTTTATTATTTCTCTCTCTCTCTTCTTGCAAAGATATGTACGAAGACTTAATATTATGTGTAGGTAATTGCAGTAAAATGGGCGCCTAATCACAATAAATAATAAAATACCTGTTGCAACTCCCTAAGAATACAATACGAGGCTTCTGGTAGAAAACCAATGTAAAGCGAATGTGTCTTCTACTAAAAGTTGGAGAAGAATGGACATTCTTGAGAAATAAAATTATGTACCTAGTAAAGTGCTAATGTGGGTACGTTTTCTTTGATTGTGTTGCTTGTATTAAAAAAAAAAAAAAAAAAAAAAAAAAAAAAAAAAAAACTCTCTCTCTCTTCTTGCAAAGTTCAGCAAGTTCAACCATTGGACATTTAATTGTGTCTCCAAAGATATCAAATCTTCATCATTTTCTAAAGATTTAGATATAGGATGTAGGTGGCTTCTACATGATGATATCAAGTCTTTCTTCTGATATTAGAATCATTCAGAGCCGGGAAATCGTAGGCGACTTCCAAAATCTCTTTGTACCCGGAGATGCCCACGGCTATGATGTAATCGTGCTTGTCAAATTCAACTTTCAGCTCCTGAATGAGTTTGACGAAGTTGCCCTTGTCTGCCTTGTGTTGTTTGCTACAATCCGCTTGCCAACACACTGGATAGTTCCAGTCGAAATGGAGACCCGCAAAATTGAATCGTCTCAAGAACGTCAGAACTGATTTTATGAATCTGAAAAGGAAGAAAGAAGATGATTATTTGATTATAAATATGACAATAACACAGATGACTGTCCTCAGAACAGCAAGTTTGGTTTTGGTTCTATCTGAAAATTTACTGTTGTGTCTAAGGGGTCGAGTGGATTGGAACACATGACATGCCTTATTCGAGCACACTCCATTTGTCAAGGGTCTAGGTTTTCCTCGCCCTTGGGATCAATTTAATTTGAAGGCCAGCCACTCACGACAGGTTTTGCATGACAGTTTTGCCTAACAGGTGATGACTGACGTCTAGACTCTAGAGTCTGTCCAGCATTCCAGAGATAACAGGGCATCTATGAATCGGACACATCGAAGATAAACAGTTTTTTGTGGAGCATCTCTCCTCTAATGTCACGAGGCGAGTTCCTCTAGTTTGATTAGTGGGCTCAGTGGTTATCGGTATCGGAAAGATAAGGTGACAAAACAATTAACAAATATCTATCTGATAGTAGAACAGGTAGTGGTTATCGGTATCGGAAAGATAAGGTGACAAAACAATTAACAAATATCTATCTGATAGTAGAACAGGTTCCCTCCATAATATACGTATATTATATACGTATTCCCTTATTGCCTCTAGGATATAGGTATCCCTGAATCAAGTCGACTTACCAGGTTGCTGCATAAACCTGTAGTTGTCTTTGGGAGAATGTAGAATAGGCCTTCTCTCAACAGCATCCCTCAGAGGTATGTGTTCTTCCGCCCTGAAATATAAACAAGCAAGTCATATAGGAAAAGTCCTTATCCCCAAACAAACAAAGTGTCTGGGGTCTTCAGCATTTCGTATCTAGTAATTTCCTGAAATATCAGTTTTTCCGTTTATAGGTCACTGGACGAAAAGTTTTTGTAAATGTTAGATCTTTCAACAATAACTTACGTATCTTCATCAGGTACGTATTCCCTTATTGCCTCTAGGATATAGGTATCCCTGAATCAAGTCGACTTACCAGGTTGCTGCATAAACCTGTAGTTGTCTTTGGTAGAATGTAGAATAGGCCTTCTCTCAACGGCATCCCTGAGAGGTATGTGTTCTTCCGCCCTGAAATATAAACAAGCAAGTCATATAGGAAAAGTCCTTATCCCCAAACAAACAAAGTGTCTGGGGTCCCTAGTTAGTTCAGTAGTACCGGGCTAAATTGATTTGCAGTTTGCAGATATTATTTCCAGGGTTAATTATACGACAATTACGATTGCAAATATTTCAAGAAATACCCTGCAAAACGGGTATTTCAAGAAATTTCTCCCTTGCATTGACTTTTTGCCATTAGATAGTCAATGCCTTTACTATCTGATGAAAGACTTTTCGGTGCAACACATGTAGGTAAAGAGCCAAACATTGCAACTTTTTCATCGCTGCGGAAGAAAAAACCTTGTGAAACATTTCTTCAACTTACCTTTGATGACGTCATATTCCAGGTCCTCAGAAATCAGGGCACGTGACACAGGATCAATGGCGGCATATGCATAGATGACATGCGTGCAGGTTTGTGGAATCACGTTCTTTACGTTGAAGGTCGAACACATGTAGGTAAAGAGCCAAACATTGCAACTGTTTCATCGCTGCGAAAGAAAAAACCTTGTGAAACATTTCTTCAACTTACCTTTGATGACGTCATATTCCAGGTCCTCAGGAATCAGGGCACGTGACACAGGATCAATGGCGGCATATGCATAGATGACATGCGTGCAGATTTGTGGAATCACGTTCTTTACGTTGAAGGTTGCAGGTCGGTGTCGGTAGGCAGACTTGGCCTCCACGTAGCACACCACCTGATGTTTGGTACCTGAGAAGAGAGTGGAATCGGAAATGAACAGATGACTGTCCTCAGAACAGCAAGTTTGGGTTGGTTCTATCTGAAAATTTACTGTTGTGTCTAAGGGGTCGAGTGGATTGGAACACATGACATGCCTTATTCAAGCACACCCCATTTGTCAAGGGTCTAGGTTTTCCTCGCCCTTGGGATCAATTTAATTTGAAGGCCAGCCACTCACGACAGGTTTTGCATAGATGACTGTCCTCAGAACAGCAAGTTTGGGTTGGTTCTATCTGAAAATTTACTGTTGTGTCTAAGGGGTCGAGTGGATTGGAACACATGACATGCCTTATTCAAGCACACCCCATTTGTCAAGGGTCTAGGTTTTCCTCGCCCTTGGGATCAATTTAATTTGAAGGCCAGCCACTCACGACAGGTTTTGCATGACAGTTTTGCCTAACAGGTGATGACTGACGTCTAGACTCTAGAGTCTGTCCAGCATTCCAGAGATAACAGGGCATCTATGAATCGGACACATCGAAGATAAACAGTTTTTTGTGGAGCATCTCTCCTCTAATGTCACGAGGCGAGTTCATCTAGTTTGATTAGTGGGCTCAGTGGTTATCGGTATCGGAAAGATAAGGTGACAAAACAATTAACAAATATCTATCTGATAGTAGAACAGGTTCCCTCCATAATATACGTATATTATATTAGACAGTACTAGAGGACTATCTTGTTTTAAATGTCTCTTTATAAACACAAGTATACCTAGTTCCGTTGTCAAAATGTCAATCCAATATGGAATTTACATAATTTTACTACGAGAATTATTCCTTTTAAATGGATCTTCCAAGTCAGATTGTTATTTTAAGCCTGGTGCACATGCACACTACACAAGCTACGATTTATCGTCGATCTGGTCTAAAAGTGTGTCGGGACTATCGGGCTGTGTCCACACATAGTTGAAGACCGTCGATCGATATCGATCAACGAGATGAATCTATGTCGAGGCAGAGTGGACGATTTCAGTCGATATCTTAAAGAAAACCCAGAAATCTCAGGCAAGGAGGAAAAAGGTAAAGAATATAACGGATAAAGCAATTAAAAGTACAACAGTACAAAGATACATTTGTAATACCTATACCTATCCATGTATTCCATGTCTGTTCAAAGTTCATGTTAGTCATTTAATTACAGTTATGATAGGTAGGTATCATAACTATACTGTGAGAAAGAAAATACTGTAGGTATAAGTACAAATAATGAGAGACTCACAGTCTTTAAAAAATATTTGTCAAAGATGATACAATTACAATTATTTACAAAAAAAAGAGCACAAATTCCGGACAAAGCTCGATTATGTTCCGTACGTTACGAGGTATTCAATTTAATTAAAAGTCTTGTTAAGGTAGACGGTCATGAAGACAGAAGTTCATTGAACTGTGGGGTATTCAATTGACAATTGTGTCTACGAACCCCCGCCGTGGTCGGACCTAACACTTGAGCTAACTAGAATAGGTGTAACTGAGTAAAGTGTAAGATGTTCTTTTCAATAAATTTATTGTCTGGGGTATCGGAATAGATAAAGAAGTTTATAAGATCAAAGCATTGTTGTATGAAACTATAATATTGTAGGGTGAGTGTAGCACCTATGGTCAGTGTAGCACCTATGGACACTTTACACGTGTCCAAGGCATTAGCGTTCACTTTGATTGTGTTGCTTGTATTAAAAAAAAATCAATAAATCAAGAGTTCTATCTTTCTTATATTGTTCTCTAAAACCCTTTTAAAACTTCATTATAAAGATGGAAGAATTTATTACTTTATTTCTATCTGGAATATTTTCAGTTAAATTTTGCTCGGGTTTTTAGCTAGATAGGTGGGATGAAAACAATTAAATCCATTTGACTTCATCCCAATAGATATATGTGCATTGTGGGTACAGTACGGAAGAAGTTTGACAAAAGGAAAGAGTACCTATTTAAGTATATTTGAAGTTATACGTATTCGTAGTTTTCAAGGAATCTGAAGAGGAATAGGTTTCGAAGACTACTCAGCCCTGCTGTTTCAGTCTCAGCATATGTATTAAATTGCCTCAACTGTCAAGAATTTGAAGTCATAACCACCAGATCACATGGGGACACGTCATAAATAAAAATCGAAAGAGGACTTTCATTTTTTACTAACCATAGATGAACATACTTTACTACAATGTTACCATATATCAGAAAGAGTGCCATTTTTGTTTGAACTCTGGTTCGATACTAAGTTAAAGAAAATAAAAGTTGTCATATCCGGAGAATGAACGTGACGCCTCTTGATAACTTGGCGGTTTATTGGCACGTGGTTATTGGTTTATTGGATTGAGACTTCAATACTTTGTTGGTTCATCAGAATCATGGCAATAATATAGGTATAATACCTAGATAGTTTTACTACCCATTATGTACAATGTTGAATACTGTTCGTAACTTATTGTGTATTTTAGACAGTACTAGAGGACTATCTTGTTTTAAATGTCTCTTTATAAACACAAGTATACCTAGTTCCGTTGTCAAAATGTCAATCCAATATGGAATTTACATAATTTTACTACGAGAATTATTCCTTTTAAATGGATCTTCCAAGTCAGATTGCTATTTTAAGCCTGGTGCACATGCACACTACACAAGCTACGATTCAGGGTGTGTTTATGAACAGGGCTGAGATGAGCTCGGACGACGTGAGATAGCTGTCCCGGCGGCAATTTTTAAAATTCATTTTTATGAACGTGACGCCTCTTGATAACATGGCGGTTTATTGGCACGTGGTTATTGGTTTCTTGGATTGAGACTCAATAATTTGTTGGTTCATCAGAATCATGGGAATAATATAGGTATAATACCTAGATAGTTTTACTCCATTATGTACAATGTTGAATACTGTTCGTAACTTATTGTGTATTTTAGACAGTACTAGAGGACTATCCTGTTTTAAATGTCTCTTTATAAACACAAGTATACCTAGTTCCGTTGTCAAAATGTCAATCCAATATGGAATTTTTATAATTTTACTAGTATTATTCCTTTTAAATGGATCTTCCAAGTCAGATTGTTATTTTAAGCCTGGTGCACATGCACACTACACAAGCTACGATTTATCGTCGATTTCGTCTAAAAGTGTGTCGGGACTGTCGGGCTGTGTCCACACATAGTTGAAGACCGTCGATCGATATCGATCAACGAGATGAATCTATGTCGAGGCAGAGTGGACGATTTCAGGAATATTTTCAGTTAAATTTTTCTCGGATTTTTAGCTAGATACCTAGGTAGTATGAAAACAATTATATCCATTTGACTTCAATGACTTCATCCTAATAGAAATATGTTTGTGCATTGTGGGTACAGTACAGAAGAAGTTTGACAAAAGGAAAGACTGAAAGAGTACCTATTTAAGTATATTTGAAGTTATACGTATACGTAGTTAACGTAGTTTTCAAGGACTCTGAAGAGGAATAGGTTTCGAAAACTACCCAGCCCTGCTGTTTCAGTCGCAACATATACGTATTAAATTGTCTCAACTGTCAAGAATTTGAAGTCATAACCACCAGATCACATGGGGGACACGTCATAAATAAAAATCGAAAGAGGACTTTCATTTTTTACTAACCATAGATGAACATACTTTACTACAATGTTACCATATATCAGAAAGAGTGCCATTTTTGTTTGAACTCTGGTTCGATACTAAGTTAAAGAAAATAAAAGTTGTCATATCCGGAGAATGAACGTGACGCCTCTTGATAACTTGGCGGTTTATTGGCACGTGGTTATTGGTTTATTGGATTGAGACTTCAATACTTTGTTGGTTCATCAGAATCATGGCAATAATATAGGTATAATACCTAGATAGTTTTACTACCCATTATGTACAATGTTGAATACTGTTCGTAACTTATTGTGTATTTTAGACAGTACTAGAGGACTATCTTGTTTTAAATGTCTCTTTATAAACACAAGTATACCTAGTTCCGTTGTCAAAATGTCAATCCAATATGGAATTTACATAATTTTACTACGAGAATTATTCCTTTTAAATGGATCTTCCAAGTCAGATTGCTATTTTAAGCCTGGTGCACATGCACACTACACAAGCTACGATTTATCGTCGATCTGGTCTAAAAGTGTGTCGGGACTATCGGGCTGTGTCCACACATAGTTGAAGACCGTCGATCGATATCGATCAACGACGTCGATCTGGTCTAAAAGTGTGTCGGGACTATCGGGCTGTGTCCACACATAGTTGAAGACCGTCGATCGATATCGATCAACGAGATGAATCTATGTCGAGGCAGAGTGGACGATTTCAGTCGATATCTTAAAGAAAACCCAGAAATCTCAGGCAAGGAGGAAAAAGGTAAAGAATATAACGGATAAAGCAATTAAAAGTACAACAGTACAAAGATACATATGTAATACCTATACCTATCCATGTCTGTTCAAAGTTCATGTTAGTCATTTAATTACAGTTATGATAGGTAGGTATCATAACTATACTGTGAGAAAGAAAATACTGTAGGTATAAGTACAAATAATGAGAGACTCACAGTCTTTAAAAAATATTTGTCAAAGATGATACAATTACAATTATTTACAAAAAAAAGAGCACAAATTCCGGACAAAGCTCGATTATGTTCCGTACGTTACGAGGTATTCAATTTAATTAAAAGTCTTGTTAAGGTAGACGGTCATGAAGACAGAAGTTCATTGAACTGTGGGGTATTCAATTGACAATTGTGTCTACGAACCCCCGCCGTGGTCGGACCTAACACTTGAGCTAACTAGAATAGGTGTAACTGAGTAAAGTGTAAGATGTTCTTTTCAATTTATTGTCTGGGGTATCGGAATAGATAAAGAAGTTTATAAGATCAAAGCATTGTTGTATGAAACTATAATATTGTATTGAATAAAAATACATCTTCATTGGTCGAGCGTTTAACACTATGATTCTCGCACAAGCTTTTTGCCACGATTGAATTTGGCGAAATTGTAAAAATGTGTGAGATAAAAGTTGTATGTACCTATTTTATTCAAATAATGTGTAAAAAGTTAATTTTAATTGAAAGAGAATTCTTTGAATTTATTACATTTAGATAATGGGTTTATACTTTATAGGTTTATTTATAAACAATGATGGTTTTTAACAAAACCTAACGTGAAAAATAATTTTTTTGTAAGAACAATACCTCAAACACAATGCCTAGAACGAAAATAGTTTTAATTAGAGATGAGACCAAAGAAATGTCCAATGAATTGTAAGAACAATACCTCAAACACAATGCCTAGAACGAAAATAGTTTTAATTAGAGATGAGACCAAAGAAATGTCCAATGAATAAGAGAATTTCGCATATTTAACAATAATAAGGAACCAAATATTTACATATCGAGCATACCTTGTAACAATTACAACTCGCGACCGAGCACTTACAAGATTTACAAAGGCAGGCGCTCTACCTTCCAAATTAACGAGGCTGGATCTTCAAGTTTGAAAACACGAGCATACCTACCTTGTAACAATAACAACTCGCGACCGAGCACTTACAAGATTTACAAAGGCAGGCGCTCTACCTTCCAAATTAACGAGGCTGGATCTTCAAGTTTGAAAACAACATAAATTCTTTGTGCTAGGAAGAACCTTGATCCCTTGGTTCCTGAATTTGAATATAGCGAGCCAATATAGACATCATGATGGTCTGAAGGCAGACATATTGTGGACAATGACTTCATTAATATTCAAGTCCACATCGCTTTACTTTGGCACTTCTCACACAATATTAATCATCAATATCATCATCTTCAATTGGGTTTGTGACAGAAAAAAGGCCAAGCCACTCTAATAAACTTGGAAAACAATAATTAAGTATGATTAATCTTTGTATATCTAGCTAGATTCTTAATATTTTTATTAACATGAGCTATTCTAATATTCTTCCTCAGAATAAATACCTACATAGGTAGGTACATAATTACTGTAGGTCGAAAAAAGGCCAAGACACTCTAATAAACTTGGAAAACAATTAAGTACCTATGATTAATCTTTGTATATCTAGCTAGGTTCTTAATATTTTTATTAACATGAGCTATTCTAATATTCTTCCTCAGAATAAATACCTACATAGGTAGGTACATAATTACTGTAGGTCTTAATTTATTTGTTTCGGCAAAATGAATAGTAGGTGTAAGAAGAACCTAGACCTTTCAAAACCCACTATTACTTATCTGGATTCTAGATGCGAAAATCGGCAACATAAAATACTAAACACCCATGACCAATGACCACACATGAGGATATTAGACGTGCATATTAGTTGTGGACATGAAATCCTAAACCCATTCCCACATGTGGAAAATAATAGCATGTGAGAAGTATCTCGTATCTTTGGCCATTTTCTGTACATTTGTCTTCATATTTTCTTAAGTAGAGTGGAGGCAGGCATTACTATGTATAAAGCAGAATATATGTATACTTGATGTGCTTCCCTATACGTTAAGTACCGTAGATATATCGGCTATTTGGACCATTATCGGTTTGATGTGTCTCTTTTCACATTTCCATGAACATTGAAATATTTTCACCATCATTTTTATATGTATAAAGCAGAATATATACTTGATGTGCTTATATATCGGCTATTTGGACCATTATCGGTTTGATGTGTCTCTTTTCACATTTCCATGAACATTGAAATATTTTCACCATCATTTTTATAAAAAAAGGCCAAGACACTCTAATAAACTTGGAAAACAATTAAGTATGATTAATCTTTGTATATCTAACTAGGTTCTTAATATTTTTATTAACATGAGCTATTCTAATATTCTTCCTCAGAATAAATACCTACATAGGTAGGTACATAATTACTGTACATATTGGGTTGTTATCTCTTAAAATTAATGTCAAAAAGAAGTCTTTATTTCCTGGTTTCATTTAACTTGGCAGGATTCTCAGAAATGAGCTCTTCTACCCAACCCCCTCATGTGGTTGATTTTACCATTCGGGTCATCGAATTCCGTTCCAACTCCTTAAAAGCTTTGAAAAACAACGAAGAAAAATTTATAACCAACTTCAAGTCCCTATTAGGTTTAGAGTAGAATGTATGTAACTTATAGGTTGATATTTCTTTCTATTTTATCTGGTTATTAATCGAACATTTTTTATCTGGATATTAATACCTACCTATACATAGTTCAACATTTCTCGTAAATTCTTTTATTTTTCTTTGGAAATTACTTTATTTTGAATCCTCTTCAAAAGGGATTATTCAAGCTTTTAGGTGTTTATTTCTTTTGATCTCATATCGAGCTATGATTGTTGGTACCTATACGCTACACTACGTACCTATCTAAAGCCTAAACCTATCTGATGGCTTGTCTAAGCACGGTTTTATGTAATAATGGGTCCAGTTCAAATCCAAAAGGGATCTTGGAAACCGTCAGATTATGTCAAAAAAAAAGATCTTTCGTGTCTTTGAGTCAGACAGGGCTCAGAAGAAAACCATTAAGAAACGGGTGAAATAATCATTCCCAAAGAAATGTCTGGTGCTATCCATTATTCCATATTTTCTGACATAATGTTGTATTTTGTAATGTTGTATGCTCAAGTCGAGTAATGTTGTGAGTAACAATAGTAACATGGTTATCGATTTGATTGTCTATCATCAGTTTTCAAGTTCAATGTCTTCGGAAAAGAGAGGAATTTCTCTGTACGCGGTGTTTTCCATTTTTACTGTTCTTAGCCATCAATGTCAACTTGTTTAATGCCTATTGAAATGATTCTTTTCATGAGGATGGGTGATACTATATTGATCATATTTTTGCAGTCTTGAAGTGGCCGCTGTTTCATCGACCCTTTGTAAATAAACTCGGTAACTTTGTAAAAGTCCATGATTTCTACAACTTTGTGAAAAGTCCATTATTGCATGGTGACGGATTTTTGTGCCCACGCCCACACCTCGTCGACCGACCGTCCGTCGATCAATGGTCGATTGACGTTGACTGAAACCGTACACTACCTTGACAACAAGACAACATAGATTCACCTCTTCACCTCGTCGATCGACGAGGTCTACTATGTGTGCACACGGCTTTAGATTCTTGTCTGAGAAATTTTCAGAGAAGCCATGAGGTGAATGACAGGATTAACTTTCTGCCCATTGTTAACCAAAGGATTAGCCTCTCCATAGTCCACACCCAAAATTTGTTGAGGCATCACGAACTAAACCTCATCATAGCAGAAACAAACGCGAAACAAATTGTCATAGAGCAGAAACAAACAAATGCAAAACAAGTAGGTTCTAGTCACCTAGAACTTCTTTAGATTTCTTTAGGTAGGTACTTCTTATGCCCGGGTCCATAGAAAGAGAATGTTGCCACTTGTAGTTATGGTTATGGCAGATCCACTTTTTATTATTCTTTCCCCCCATAGAATGAGTATGAATGTTATACACCAAAGTAGCGCCGAACATAATTCATAGAGGTATAAAAAGAAAAGAAAAATATCCCTCATCAATGCTAATTTGAATGCGAAACAAATTATCATAGAGCAGAAACAAACAAATGCAAAACAAGTAGGTACTAGTCACCTAGAACTTCTTTAGATTTCTTTAGGTACTTCTTATGCCCGGGTCCATAGAAAGAGAATGTTGCCACTTGTAGTTATATATGGTTATGGCAGATCCACTTTTTATTATTCTTTCCCCCCATAGAATGAGTATGAATGTTATACACCAAAGTAGCGCCGAACATAATTCTTGCAAAGTTCAGCAAGTTCAACCATTGGACATTTAATTGTGTCTCCAAAGATAGGTATCAAATCTTCATCATTTTCTAAAGATTTAGATATAGGATGTAGGTGGCTTCTACATGATGATATCAAGTCTTTCTTCTGATATTAGATGACTATCTCATAAATTAATAACCCTCTCGCTTCTTATAGGTACTCAATTGTATGAGCTATGAGAGAAAAATATAATAATTATGTACCTAATACCTACACTCAGGAAAATTAGCTTAATTACCTACCAAAACCAATATGGCTTGTGTATGTGCTCGGTCGCGTAGTGGCAAAGATGCTTGCCTGGTAATTAGGAGAGCGATGGTTCAATCCCAGCCTAGGCATGGAATTTGATCTCATCTCACGAACTAACAAATTACGTATTTGAAATGAATTTATTTGTAGACAGATTAATATCCTACACCTTGAATATTGAGGAAAAAAAAGTTACGTTAACATTTATCTCCAGAAACATGAATTTTCAGCATAAAACTGATAATTGTTTTTCATTTTCCTTTTTTTACTCACAGTGTATGTAGGTATGCAATCTTGTGGAATAAGTTTAAACTTTACAGCCAAAAAAAATGTCAATAATGGTTTCATTGAAAAAAAAAAAAAAAAAAAAAAAAAAAAAAACACGGGCATGGAATAATCCAGGGTTCAAAATTTGGTCCTTGTTTTATTTTACGATTCCAATTCATATCTTTTCTTTGGTATTTTCTCGATTGGTATTTTTTCAAAATTCACGGCTATGATTGTCAAACAGCAATGTCAAATAGTAGCAAACAAAAATGGAACGAAGGAAAAATAGCACATCCACTAACATCATTTTCGAATGTACCTACCTTTTTGTTAACAGAATCGAATACCCCTTTATTATAGGTAGGTACCTAGCTAAGAGAAAAGTCCAAAAAGGATTCGTATGTAAAAGAATAGACCAAATTAGATTATTAGGTACTACCTACATTATATCTACCAATAACTTATATCCTAGTAAAAATCATAGTGAATAAAAAATTAATTGATTTTATAAAGACGAAAGTATTAATTCGTAAGCTAGAATTACCTGTAATCAATCCCAAGATTTACTTTATTTCATTCATACAAGTGAAATAAAAGAACCATCGAAAACACAATAAAAGGCACTAACAATTTACAAGGAATCTAGTTAAAAGAAATCAATAAATAAATTGAAAAGAATCCTCAATTAGGATAACCAAGTTTCCGACAAAATAATAATGAAATTCTCTGTTAACACTAACAATTTACAAGGAATCTAGAAGAAATCAATAAATAAATTGAAAAGAATCCTCAATTAGGATAACCAAGTTTCCGACAAAATAATAATGAAATTCTCTGTTACGGAAATGTTCAGCAGGAAAAATCTAATATGTTTCTAGGTTAAAGTCCTTTTCAAGAGTGACACAATTTTCACTATTATATTTCACGAACGAAAACAATGGATATAAAATAAACACACGATCTTGATTAAGTTAGAGGTCTAGGTCTGATAGGGGTCACTATCAGCGCATAGATAACTATTTATCGATTAAACATTCCTAGCACGTCGGTGCTGATGACTATTGTTGGTGATCTATAAAATTGATTTTGGTCTGAAGTCCTCACTACTCGATGGTTCAATATGAAATAAAATGACCTCTTGTATTTGGTTCATTTCAGTCCTGGGCAGTTACTAGAACCTGAACTACTTGGGGAGATGCTCATTCCATTGTTCTGTCTGGACTCCTCCGTTTTCTTTCTTCTTTCATTTCTTCCTTTTTGTTTCTCAGGGTATTCTTTTCTAATCATACGGGACATCAGACGGTCTTAACGTCTATCAGAATTTCTGAATTCTTCTTTCATTTCTTTTCTTCGTTTTCTTTCGTCTTTCATTTCTTCCTTTTTGTTTCTCAGGGTATTCTTTTCTAATCATACGGGACATCAGACGGTCTTAACGTCTATAAGAATTTCTGAAGGGTAAAATAATTCAACTTACGTAATATCTAATTTGTTCACATGTCTTTTTAAATCGAAAAATAAGTAGGTTGTTCGGACTTTAAGACCCTATTAATACCTGTTAATTTTCATCCTAGGCATAGTTCTTATTGTACGTACCTAAATAGCCTATACTATATTCATACCTATTTCTCATCCAATAAATTTGTTCTTTGATATAATATCTGCTATAGAGTGGAAAAACATTCGATCCCTCCGCTAATCGAATCCGGGACCTTTGGAGTACAAATCTCTTAAAATATGGAGTCCTGCACAAAATAGGTACGATCTCTAAATCCCGTACCATGTGTACGCAAAGACACAACTACTAGTATGATGTAAAATGTACCTTCTTATAGTAAAAAGTAGAGGTACAATGACGATTTTATGTAATAATGACTATGTATAATGTGTATACAAGCACGGTTTTATGTAATAATGACCTTCTTATAGTAAAAAGTATAGAGGTACAATGACGATTTTATGTAACAATGACTATGTATAATGTGTATACAAGCACGGTTTTATGTAATAATGAAAACACCGATGAATAGAAACGGACAGTGCATCTCGAGGTAGGTACCTTCATATAGTAAAAAGTAGAGGTACAATGACGATTTTATGTAATAATGACTATGTATAATGTGTATACAAGCACGGTTTTATGTAATAATGAAAACACCGATGAATAGAAACGGACAGTGCATCTCGAGGTACTATCATATTTGAAGAATAGCGGTGTAGTAGGAACCAGAAGGTCGTACACCTTCTATCAGTCATGGTTCGATTTTCTAAAGAATTCAAAAACATGGATCAATTGGATCATACGTTGAATGCAAAACCGAATTCTCTCACCAGAAAACTAACAATGTGCGTGAAAAATGAGGAAGGTGATTTTCTTTATACGGTGGACCCAGGACAAGAGAAAAAAAATTCCGCTTGAATTTAGTCAAATAGTGGATGTGCCTTTTCCCCTTTCCCACAGTTACTTCGTATTTTAGATCTGGAAAAGAAAGTTAGTGTTATTTTGAAATCCTTTTAGCTGAGGTAGGAGATTTACTCAATTTCCTTAAAAGGTAAAACGTTGTAGGTACAAGGGAAAAAAGCACATCAAAATTAATGAAATAGTGGATGTGCTTTTTCCCCTGCCCACAATTATTTTGTATTGTGGATCTGGAAAGATAGTGTTTTAGATTGCTTTGTCTCAAGGCGTTACATCAGAGAGCATCAAGAACTTTATCTAGTTTTATTTTTATCACCTATTAATTTCCAATTTGTTTTTCTCGAGACAGATAAGAATATAAGAAAACTTAACATACCATTGAGTTAGATCCCTATTAATTTAGAGTAGAATGTATGTAACTTATAGGTTGATATTTCTTTCTATTTTATCTGGTTATTAATCGAACATTTTTTTATCTGGATATTAATACCTCTACTTACATAGTTCAACATTTCTCGTAAATTCTTTTATTTTTCTTTGAAAATTACTTTATCCTAAACCCTCTTCAAAAGGGATTATTCAAGCTTTTAGGTGTTTATTTCTTTTGATCTCATATCGAGCTATGATTGTTGGTACCTACGCTACACTACGTACCTATCTAAAGCCTAAACCTATCTGATGGCTTGTCTAAGCACGGTTTTATGTAATAATGGGTCCAATTCAAAACCCAAAAGGGATCTTGGAAACCGTCAGATTATGTCAAAAAAAAGGTCTTTCGTGTCTTTGAGTCAGACAGGGCTCAGAAGAAAACCATTAAGAAACGGGTGAAATAATCATTCCCAAAGAAATACATATTGGGTTGTTATCTCTTAAAATTAATGTCAAAAAGAAGTCTTTATTTCCTGGTTTCATTTAACTTGGCAGGATTCTCAGAAATGAGCTCTTCTACCCAACCCCCTCATGTGGTTGATTTTACCATTCGGGTCATCGAATTCCGTTCCAACTCCTTAAAAGCTTTGAAAAACAACGAAGAAAAATTTATAACCAACTTCATTAATCCACAAATCGCACTACCTATAACTTCTACTGACATTTCCTTTTGAGGCGACCCCTACATTCAAGGTGTTAGTTAACCAGTGACATCTTTATAATTATCACAGAACAAAACCCATAAGTCTATTGATGAGATGTCATAAACATTCCCGGAGATTGATTGACATCGACACATGTCGAGCAACTTGTATTAGGAACCGTGCTGAGGAATCTTCATCTCCTGTTTATTCAAGACTGCACGTCACTTACTCTGGACTTTTTTATTTCCTTTTTGCCGGAGTAGGAGTTGTACCAATTAGGATGATCTTGAGATTATTATTATATTATTTATTTATTTTTAAAAGAAAATCGAAAAATTTCCTATACCTGCCTAGTACCCTGATCTAACTTTCAAGGCAGTTTAAATTATGTCGATCAAAATTGGTGCTAGACCTTCAATATTGTGAGGACCACCTAATATAGTGTGTCTCCTCGCCCATCAAATGGGGGAGACATACTAGAAAAGGAACATACTACGACGGGGGCACCAACCAAAACAGTTAAATTCTACTTTCAGCTTTCAACTGAAGACAACGCTCCTCAAACATAATTAACATTTAGAGGAAGCACCTGGATCTTGAACAATGCATAGCCTCTATTAAACTTTATGATGCGGTCCCTAATACCCGATCTGATACATTGAACATGAATGTTGTACTTCCAAATGGACATGGGACAACATAAGACATTGGCAGATCTGACTGATGGCTAATTGGCAATAATGCCATCATTGTTAATGTTATCATTAACATTGTACTGAGTTACCTACATGATCGCGAATGACTCGTTAATGATTAGTAGAATGACTATGGTTCTCAGGACAGCGAAGAAACATACAGATATTGATTTTGGACTTCCTGTCGAAGGGGTTTTAAGTTAAAAATTACTGGAGTTATGATAGCGGTAAAAATGCTTCGAAATGTTTCGTGTAATACCTATACACACTGGCGTACTCAGGCCGGAACTTGGCCTGGCGCACTGCCGTGCGCCTAGATAAAAATGAACCAATGCATTTAAAATGCATACAGCATTGAAGCGAAGTCATAAAGTGCATTTCTTGGCAAAATATTGCGAAAAGATACCTATTTTTAAACGCACGGCAGTGCGCCAGGCCAAAGTCCGGCCTCAGCACGCCAGTTTGGTCCTTCCGAAGATGGATACTTGAACAGTTGAACATCGTGTAATTTTAATAGTTCCTGATATAAACAAATGACATTCGTATTGTCTTATCAATGACGTTGAATAACAATAAAATCACAACAACAAAAATAATATTCAAGAACGAAGTAGGTAGGTACTCTCAATTTTTTTCTTCTTTTTGTAGTTTTATAAGAAAATAAATAAGTAAAATATAGCTAAATCTGTGTAATAGAATATATTAAGTAAGGGTCTTTGAAGGGAAAATTAGGTGTCTATCAAAAGAGAACTAAATACCTACGTTTTCAAAAGATGTTAAACATCTCGGGGGTGAAGATGTCAGATTATTACTTTAGGAAAGTAAGAGAGTATACCGAGTTCATCTTCATATCAGATTATACTGTCCAGAGGAGATTAACATAGAGAAGCCATGAGGTGAATGACAGGATTAACTTTCTGCCCATTGTTAACCAAAGGATTAGCCTCTCCATAGTCCACACCCAAAATTTGTTGAGGCATCACGAACTAAACCTCATCATAGCAGAAACAAACGCGAAACAAATTGTCATAGAGCAGAAACAAACAAATGCAAAACAAGTAGGTTCTAGTCACCTAGAACTTCTTTAGATTTCTTTAGGTAGGTACTTCTTATGCCCGGGTCCATAGAAAGAGAATGTTGCCACTTGTAGTTATGGTTATGGCAGATCCACTTTTTATTATTCTTTCCCCCCATAGAATGAGTATGAATGTTATACACCAAAGTAGCGCCGAACATAATTCATAGAGGTATAAAAAGAAAAGAAAAATATCCCTCATCAATGCTAATTTGAACGAATTCATGGCGCATTGTGTGACTTTTTCTGATTGATTCAAAAAGTAGATTCGACTCCGAAGTTATTTGTTCAAAGTTTTATAATTATCTATTATTCTATTGTTTTTGAGATTCTGTTTTGTGAATTTGCATTGTCTTCGGGATTGGCGAAGCAGGTCTTGTTTTGAATCCGAAGACAAATTGGAGATCAAAGAAGTGTGGACACGGTAGGTATTGACGCTGACAGATTAATGAAGGTGCCTATCCATCTTATCCTTCTGGAGTTGAAGATTCTTTGTTCAAATTAGAAGCAACTTTTGAGATGAAAACAAAAGAAGTAATTGTGCGGTCACTGACTATAGCCTATTACAGGTAGGTAGGTACCTATCTAACTTTATTCAATAAGTTCGAGTTCTCTGTAACCACGTTATGTTCTCTGTAACCACGGAAAGAACAAGTTACCTACATAATTATTATTATTTTGAGTAGCAATGCCATTCCAATTTTGTAGGTAGGTACATTATAGAAACCTACTTCTTGTTTATTTGTACCTACCCAGGTAGGTAGGTAACAGAACTATACTTGCTTTTCCAGGGACTAGGTAGTTATATTGATAGTTATAGCTAGTACCTAGCTACGGATACAGTAGGACCAGTAGGTATTCCCTAAAGCAAGAGTGTTACCACTGATGTGTAGGTAATGTCAGAATGCGATCAATATCCTATGCATGTTTCATATCCGCGTAGTTTTATCTCGAGAGTCAAGACCTCTCTAAAGACGTGTTTGGCATCCATCATAAATTCATGACAATAATTTATCATTGGGCCAGTCACTCACTATCAGGTAGACCTGACACTATCAGGTAGACCTGACAGCTGGAAGTTCATGTCAGGTCTAGGTACCTACCTGATAGGTAAGCACACACACTATCAGGTGTACCTACCTGTTGCTAGCCTAAGGTACCTACCTATCCATAGTATCCATCTAGGTCGGTCCCTATATTTATCTGATCAATCTAAAAACCACTGATCGATTTGTATTTTACTTTTTTTTGTCAGGATCACAGTCCACCTAATTAAAATGCAATCGATTTATCTGATCAAACTTTAGTGACCTTGACCTCATTTTGACCAGGTCACTTCAAAGATCTACCTACCTATCGGGGTTTCTTCAACGGATTATCTTATCTCTATTAGGTCAACCTAGATTTAAATAACTTAGGGTGTCTAGTCGTACCTTGGCCCCCGTTGTACCTTGGTCCCCTGGACTTTTCTGGTAACTGGCGCCACCTATCGGGTCCGATTATTAATGAAATAGTGGATGTGCTTTTTCCCCTGCCCACAATTATTTTGTATTGTGGATCTGGAAAGATAGTGTTTTAGATTGCTTTGTCTCAAGGCGTTACATCAGAGAGCATCAAGAACTTTATCTAGTTTTATTTTTATCACCTATTAATTTCCAATTTGTTTTTCTCGAGACAGATAAGAATATAAGAAAACTTAACATACCATTGAGTTAAGTCCCTATTAGGTTTAGAGTAGAATGTATGTAACTTATAGGTTGATATTTCTTTCTATTTTATCTGGTTATTAATCGAACATTTTTTATCTGGATATTAATACCTACCTATACATAGTTCAACATTTCTCGTAAATTCTTTTATTTTTCTTTGGAAATTACTTTATTTTGAATCCTCTTCAAAAGGGATTATTCAAGCTTTTAGGTGTTTATTTCTTTTGATCTCATATCGAGCTATGATTGTTGGTACCTACGCTACACTACGTACCTATCTGAAGCCTAAACCTATCTGATGGCTTGTCTAAGCACGGTTTTATGTAATAATGGGTCCAGTTCAAATCCAAAAGGGATCTTGGAAACCGTCAGATTATGTCAAAAAAAAAGATCTTTCGTGTCTTTGAGTCAGACAGGGCTCAGAAGAAAACCATTAAGAAACGGGTGAAATAATCATTCCCAAAGAAATACATATTGGGAGTAGGTGTAAGAAGAACCTAGACCTTTCAAAACCCACTATTACTTATCTGGATTCTAGATGCGAAAATCGGTAACATAAAATACTAAACACCCATGACCACACATGAGGACATTAGACGTGCATATAAGTTGTGGACATGAAATCCTAAACCCATTCCCACGTGTGGAAAATAATAGCATGTGAGAAGTATCTCGTATCTTTGGCCATTTTCTGTTCCGCAAATCGCACTACCTATAACTTCTACTGACATTTCCTTTTGAGGCGACCCCTACATTCAAGGTGTTAGTAAACCAGTGACATCTTTATAATTATCACAGAACAAAACCCATAAGTCTATTGATGAGATGTCATAAACATTCCCGGAGATTGATTGACAACCAACTTCATTAATCCACAAATCGCACTACCTATAACTTCTACTGACATTTCCTTTTGAGGCGACCCCTACATTCAAGGTGTTAGTTAACCAGTGACATCTTTATAATTATCACAGAACAAAACCCATAAGTCTATTGATGAGATGTCATAAACATTCCCGGAGATTGATTGACAACCGCAAATCGCACTACTTCATTCTACTGACATTTCCTTTTGAGACGACCCCTACATTCAAGGTGTTAGTAAACCAGTGACATCTTTATAATTATCACAGAGCAAAACCCATAAGTCTATTGATGAGATGTCATAAACATTCCCGGAGATTGATTGACATCGACACATGTCGAGCAACTTGTATTAGGAACCGTGCTGAGGAATCTTCATCTCCTGTTTATTCAAGACTGCACGTCACTTACTCTGGACTTTTTTATTTCCTTTTTGCCGGAGTAGGAGTTGTACCAATTAGGATGATCTTGAGATTATTATTATATTATTTATTTATTTTTAAAAGAAAATCGAAAAATTTCCTATACCTGCCTAGTACCCTGATCTAACTTTCAAGGCAGTTTAAATTATGTCGATCAAAATTGGTGCTAGACCTTCAATATTGTGAGGACCACCTAATATAGTGTGTCTCCTCGCCCATCAAATGGGGGAGACATACTAGAAAAGGAACATACTACGACGGGGGCACCAACCAAAACAGTTAAATTCTACTTTCAGCTTTCAACTGAAGACAACGCTCCTCAAACATAATTAACATTTAGAGGAAGCACCTGGATCTTGAACAATGCATAGCCTCTATTAAACTTTATGATGCGGTCACACCTAATATCGTGTGTCTCCTCGCCCATCAAATGGGGGAGACATACTAGAAAAGGAACATACTATGACGGGGGCACCAACAGAAACAGTTAAATTCTACTTTCAGCTTTAAACTGAGATACTGAGATACAACGCTCCTCAAACATAATTAACATTTAGAGGAAGCACCTGGATCTTGAACAATGCATAGCCTCTATTAAACTTTATGAACGCTCCTCAAACATAATTAACATTTAGAGGAAGCACCTGGATCTTGAACAATGCATAGCCTCTATTAAACTTTATGATGCGGTCCCTAATACCCGATCTGATACATTGAACATGAATGTTGTACTTCCAAATGGACATGGGACAACATAAGACATTGGCAGATCTGACTGATGGCTAATTGGCAATAATGCCATCATTGTTAATGTTATCATTAACATTGTACTGAGTTACCTACATGATCGCGAATGACTCGTTAATGATTAGTAGAATGACTATGGTTCTCAGGACAGCGAAGAAACATACAGATATTGATTTTGGACTTCCTGTCGAAGGGGTTTTAAGTTAAAAATTACTGGAGTTATGATAGCGGTAAAAATGCTTCGAAATGTTTCGTGTAATACCTATACACACTGGCGTACTCAGGCCGGAACTTGGCCTGGCGCACTGCCGTGCGCCTAGATAAAAATGAACCAATGCATTTAAAATGCATACAGCATTGAAGCGAAGTCATAAAGTGCATTTCTTGGCAAAATATTGCGAAAAGATACCTATTTTTAAACGCACGGCAGTGCGCCAGGCCAAAGTCCGGCCTCAGCACGCCAGTTTGGTCCTTCCGAAGATGGATACTTGAACAGTTGAACATCGTGTAATTTTAATAGTTCCTGATATAAACAAATGACATTCGTATTGTCTTATCAATGACGTTGAATAACAATAAAATCACAACAACAAAAATAATAAATTTATCATTGGGCCAGTCACTCACTATCAGGTAGACCTGACACTATCAGGTAGACCTGACAGCTGGAAGTTCATGTCAGGTCTAGGTACCTACCTGATAGGTAAGCACACACACTATCAGGTGTACCTACCTGTTGCTAGCCTAAGGTACCTACCTATCCATAGTATCCATCTAGGTCGGTCCCTATATTTATCTGATCAATCTAAAAACCACTGATCGATTTGTATTTTACTTTTTTTTGTCAGGATCACAGTCCACCTAATTAAAATGCAATCGATTTATCTGATCAAACTTTAGTGACCTTGACCTCATTTTGACCAGGTCACTTCAAAGATCTACCTACCTATCGGGGGTTTCTTCAACGGATTATCTTATCTCTATTAGGTCAACCTAGATAAATAACTTACTCTTATCCAGAAGCCATTTTACGTATTTATCGCTGCTTGGAGGGGTAAAACCCGCTTCGTGCCGTTGAAAAAAAAAAAAAATCTAACACCCAGGTAGACCTGATTGAGTACGATTTTTCAATCATTTACAACTGGCCCACATCATCGCACAGCGATAGCGTCTGTTTTGTAAACGCGCCTTGAATTTTGTAAACATTATAGCGCGCGAATTTTTAAAATTTGAAACATTGAAAATTTGCAGAAATCTGTGAAGTGTGAAGTTGAGTTGATAAGCTGATAAGAGTAGATAGGAAAGCTGTAAGCATATAACCATAGGTTGAAAGTACTGAACATTCATTATTTAGATGAATCTAAAAAGTGACTCCTCTATTCCTGTTTTTCACTAAAACCTTTGTTTTTGGTATCAAGTAAACGATGAGTAACACCGAGTTCAAAAAGTCTGATCACCTCTTGGGTCTGAAAGGTTTGTTTCTTGTGATCACCTTAGTGATGGGCCGAGTGAATGATTTTACTCGAGTGGACTCGAGTTTGACTTCACTCGAGTCCACTCGATTATTATTAGATTAACATCGAGAAGATTAAACCATGAGGTGAATGACAGGATTAACTTTCTGCCCATTGTTAACCAAAGGATTAGCCTCTCCATAGTCCACACCCAAAATTTGTTGAGGCATCTCAAACTAAACCTCATCATAGCAGAAACAAATGCGAAACAAATTGTCATAGAGCAGAAACAAACAAATGCAAAACAAGTAGGTACTAGTCACCTTGAACTTCTTTAGATTTCTTTAGGTACTTCTTATGCCCGGGTCCATAGAAAGAGAATGTTGCCACTTGTAGTTATGGCAGATCCACTTTTTATTATTCTTTCCCCCCATAGAATGAGTATGATACATTTTGTAAATATGGTAGGTATCTCCACTATCTTGCCTAAAACGAGTGTGCTGTGTTTTGTAAATATGGCACATCCACTATTTTTCATATCGTATAATATATTATGGTCTTGAAATCTTTTTATGAATTTTGTACTTTTGTCACATCCGCTATCAACGAGATGATGCTTGTATTTGGGTACACATTGAAATTGAGATATAACGGGTGGCCCTTTTATATTCACCCTATTTTAAAACCTCATAACTTTTTTAATTCTTTTCAGATCTTTTTCAAATAACTTTTGTTTGAAACGTGAGTCTTGGCAAATTTTTTGTATGTAACATCACACACCACAACAACACGTTGCAATCGTACAGACGGTTGCTCTATTTCAAGCTTTTTTCCTGGACGTCTAATAGTGAAAAATTGTGAAAATGACCATATTTTCAATCCAATGACCATATTGACAGTTCCAGACTTTTTTTCTGTGAGGTTACTTGAAATCTAAAGTCTTTGCGAATAAAATATGGACCCTGGAAGCTTTGAAAAAAGATTTTACGAGAAATAGTGGTAATTTAGCCTGAAATGGCGAAAAAAGTTGTGAAAAATGCGAAAAAACACGAGCCTTCCGCCATCCGCTCTTGTGGAAGCCCCCTAAGCAACATATCATATTCCAATACTGATGGAAAAAAATTGCCAGGTCTAGGCTTCACAAAAATGTAATCCAATGTAAAAAATTATGATTGGTTCAAATTTTATAACAAAAACAAATAGGGTGAATATAAATGGGCCACCCTGTATATGTATCTAAGATACCTACGAGTATTGTAACTTTAACACATCCACTAATATCATGTTTAAGTTCGATAGGTAGTGATTGGTGATCGTTTTGCGTTTTGCGATTCTGAATCATCAAATTTTAATAGACCTACATGACTAACTCGTCAGCTCAAAATGTCTGCTGGTGTCCGCAGATTCTTCAGCCATGAGTCACTGTTAAAAACTTGAGTATTTATTTTTTATTGAAATTCAATCATGATGGTTGAGTTAGTGATCTGATTTCTTTGGAAAGTTTGAAGTTCACCCGCACGAAAATATAAACGCAGTGTTTAAAGATAGGTAGCTATAAAAGCTATACCTGTTCCTCATGTTTTGATGTTCCCATATGTTTATAGATGGGCATTGGAAACATTAGGGCTAGGAGATTTAGAAACGCACTTTTTGCAAACTCCGCGGTTAGTGAGCTCAAACTCTCGAGTTTCGTCTTGTCAGAAACCGGGCCTAAAAGATTCATACAGAAAGTCTGATATACCTACCTATGTATGTAAAGATTCTGAGATAGCTACAGAGCCACACTATACAAAAATAAGGTAGGTAACGCATTAAAGGTATTTAATGCGTTATACACCAAAGTAGCGCCGAACATAATTCATAGAGGTATAAAAAGAAAAGAAAAATATCCCTCATCAATGCTAATTTGAACGAATTCATGGCGCATTGTGTGACTTTTTCTGATTGATTCAAAAAGTAGATTCGACTCCGAAGTTATTTGTTCAAAGTTTTATAATTATCTATTATTCTATTGTTTTTGAGATTCTGTTTTGTGAATTTGCATTGTCTTCGGGATTGGCGAAGCAGGTCTTGTTTTGAATCCGATCCAGAAGCCATTACGTATTTATCGCTGCTTAGAGGGGTAAAACCCGCTTCGTGCCGTTGAAAAATAAAAAAAATCTAACACCCAGGTAGACCTGATTGAGTACGATTTTTCAATCATTTACAACTGGCCCATATCATCGCACAGCGATAGCGTCTGTTTTGTAAACGCGCCTTGAATTTTGTAAACATTATAGCGCGCGAATTTTTAAAATTTGAAACATTGAAAATTTGCAGAAATCTGTGAAGTGTGAAGTTGAGTTGATAAGCTGATAAGAGTAGATAGGAAAGCTGTAAGCATATATAACCATAGGTTGAAAGTACTGAACATTCATTATTTAGATGAATCTAAAAAGTGACTCCTCTATTCCTGTTTTTCACTAAAACCTTTGTTTTTGGTATCAAGTAAACGATGAGTAACACCGAGTTCAAAAAGTCTGATCACCTCTTGGGTCTCAAAGGTTTGTTTCTTGTGATCACCTTTCTTTTAAATTTATATTAATGGGTTTAACATCAATGTGTAATCACTAAAGCTTTTAGTGATGACCTCCATCACTACCTCCACCTTTCTTTTAAATTTATATTAATGGGTTTAACATCAATGTGTAATCACTAAAGCTTTTAGTGATGACCTCCATCACTACCTCACTTTAACATCACCCAGCTAGCCTGAATGGGGCTGGGAAAAGCCAGCAGCATAAGATTATCCAGATGGTCATCCATCTGGATTCTAATCATATCACAATTATACAATCTTGCTTAAATTCAGTGATCTATTGGGAGTGTGCATTCCACATGATTTTTTTTTTTTTTTTTTTTTTTTTTTGAAGAGGTTTGACAGAGGGAACTGTAACTGCTATGGTCTTATCGTCCCAAATCCCAAAATCAAAGAGAGAAGGAAGAGAGGACAGGAGAAAGCCAGCCGTTCCAAGAATGAACATTATCCCATCAGGATAAAATCTGCCCCGGGTGGGAATTGAACCCGTGGCCTAGTGCTTAGAAGGCAGATGCGCTACCAACCAAGCTTTTATTGAATGAGTTGTGGAATGGACGTTTGCCCTTTCCAACTCAGAGAAACAAAAATAATCTGACAAGAAATTGAAACCCCAGACTGGCACTAATAATTGCTCTAAATATTTTCAGTGCTGAAGCTCACACAACCCCAGCTAGCTTCTCCAGTCATTGTGACATGTGATGCTAAGGATCTACCCGGCAAACTATACAATGGTCATGTGAAAAGTGATGTGACCACAGTTGAAGGCAATGAAACAATAGGTGCAAGTCAGTTCATGGTGATTCCACAGAGCATCAGGTATGTGTATCTATCTAGGAATCATGACATCTGATCATAGTGTGCCCCTTCTCAGATGGCCAAAGAGAGTCAGAATATACTTCCCATTTAGGTAGTAGGGTCATCATAAGTATGCCTGCCTAATTATTACTGAAGTTAGCTTAGTATTTCTGTAGTCAATGTGGAGAATAAATGAGGAATAAAAATTCCTGATTAATATGATATTTTCTTTGTTCATTGATTAAACTTATTTGAGTTGCTCTATTATAGGAATAAAGAGGTGCTCTATTAAACTGTTTGTATAATGGAACAACTTGTTCTTCTAAGCTGACAGTCTAAATAAAGCACTACTTGTACTTCTACTATACCCTAGTACCTCTACATTCATATCTTTCTATTCACAGGAATATTTATCTTGGAGAAACATTCTCATGTTACATCTGTATCAACAATAAAAGTCAACAAGCTGTACAAAATGTTACACTCAAGGTTGATCTTCAGACAAACCGGCTTGAAAGGATACCACTGTGTGTTCCAGGCAAAGACATCCAGGCCAAAAGTTTGGAACCTAAAGACACCCTGGACTTTGTGATCCAACATGAGGTCAAAGAAATTGACACTCATAGGTAGGTTTGAAATTTGTGTTTGTAGTTGATTTATTTATCAAGTACCTACACTATAGTTAGAAATTGTGAGAAACAGATCTAATGTAGGCTAGGTACCTACCTATGAGAGGGAGAGAGGAGGGTGGGAGTGAGTGCGAAAGGATACCACTGTGTGTTCCAGGCAAAGACATCCAGGCCAAAAGTTTGGAACCCAAAGACACCCTGGACTTTGTGATCCAACATGAGGTCAAAGAAATTGACACTCATAGGTAGGTTTGAAATTTGTGTTTATAGTTGATTTATTTATCAAGTACACTATAGTTAGAAATTGTGAGAAACAGATCTAATGTAGGCTAGGTACCTACCTATGAGAGGGAGAGAGGAGGGTGGGAGTGAGTGAAGATGAAATGAACCTTTTCTATCATTTCCAGTTGAATTAAATCTCTCCTAAATTTTCATTTTTTTTTTACATTCACCATCCATGTACAAGTATCTCTCGATTTCTTTTCCTTCCAGACTAATATGTGAAGTGAGTTATGTGGCAACAATGAACGGTGTGCCCACTCCATTGACACTGCAAGAATATTTTGTATTCAATGTTCTAAAACCTCTTGATTTGAAGACCAGATTCTACACGGCTGAGGTAAGAAATGCTAGCTCATGATTTCCTATCAACAATTTTATTGTATGAATCAAAAGTGTCTGGGCTGTAGATTGTGGTTCTCAGGACTTTACCTAAAGGCTCAGGCTGCTAAAATTTTGCAGGGATTCGATAATTTATGATAGGTATCTATTATTCTATTGTTTTTGAGATTCTGTTTTGTGAATTTGCATTGTCTTCGGGATTGGCGAAGCAGGTCTTGTTTTGAATCCGAAGACAAATTGGAGATCAAAGAAGTGTGGACACGGTAGGTATTGACGCTGACAGATTAATGAAGGTGCCTATCCATCTTATCCTTCTGGAGTTGAAGATTCTTTGTTCAAATTAGAAGCAACTTTTGAGATGAAAACAAAAGAAGTACTGTCTAATGTTTTTTCATTTCTTCCTTTTTTGCATTCTGATTCATAGGAAACCATGGTAAGAAATTATGTAGCAATCCCCCTCCTCAAATTTTTGGTTTCAAATAGCAGCTTATTCATTTCTCAAGGCCCAGTGACCCAAGGACATTTTTGATCATCTACATATTTACATAAATTATCGAATCCCTGCAAAATTTTAGCAGCCTGAGCCTTTAGGTAAAGTCCTGAGAACCACAATCTACAGCCCAGACACTTTTCAGTTTCTTCGAATATTTTAGGTAATTTTCTTTAAAATCACCAAAGTTCAGAAAATTTCTCTTTTGTTCTCTAGAGAGGCTCTATTCAACAGTTGGTTGTCATCCAACTGCTCCTTAACTGTCAATAATCTAGATCCAGACATTTGTAAACAACAACTTACTTGAGTTGAGTTTCTACAGGGCAGTACTGAACTCTGTCATAATCCAATCCAAACTCCCCAAAGGCTACAACTTTCTTGCCACCCTCTTTGATAATTTTATCCAAAGATTGCAGATAGCCTTCTGGGTCATTTTCAAATTCAGAGCATCTTGTGGGATGACAACCAACTGTTGAATAGAGCCTCTCTAGAGAACAAAAGAGAAATTTTCTGAACTTTGGTGATTTTAAAGAAAATTACCTAAAGGATGACAACCAACTGTTGAATAGAGCCTCTCTAGAGAACAAAAGAGAAATTTTCTGAACTTTGGTGATTTTAAAGAAAATTACCTAACCTAAAATATTCTTTTTTTTTATTACAGTTTGCTAAAGCTGAAAATTGCTAGGTTGTGATTTTTTCTTTTCTTCTTCAAGTAGATTACCTAGGTATGAGGCATTATGTAGCTATCCCTTCCACCTTTTTCTACTTTTCCCCGTTCACACAGGTCAATCTTTCTAAAGTCAGCCATTTTCAGCCAGCTCTAATATCCTATTTGTTCCCAGTTAACCATTTCTCCCGTAGGTGCGTACCTTTATGCTTTTAAACGAAAATTTCTCTCTTTTTTTTAGTCTACCTACCTAATTTTTGTTTTGTCTTCTCCTTACAGTCAGATGAAGTTTATCTAGAAGCTCAAGTGCAGAATATTACTAGTGGTCCCATCAGCTTGGAGAACGTATCACTTGAAGCATCACCCGGATATAAAGGTATCTCTTCATAATAATACCCTAGGTTACACAATACACATTTTTGCAACGTTTCACTCACTTTTGACTTAGCTGGCACCTACCCATTCCCGGCAAGATCAAATATTTTAATGCCGAAAATGCAGTCTGGTAGAGATCACCGAAAAGTACGAGTACTTACTATCGACGCGACCTATGAACTCACATTTTGTGAACGCAAAATAAGTGTCGGGAAAATAATTACAATTTGAAAATGATGTGTAGAGATTTCTAGAGGTCTTTAATTTGAAAATGATCTACCGTAATGCACTGTGTTGTGAGCTTGTGAGCGCTTATTCGTCGTACTACACTCTTTTGTAATACCTACTTAGTATAAAAACACTACATTATTTTCACTTCTATCTTTGCAGTGACCGTTTTGAACTGTACAGATGATGGTCAATCCGTGTTTGGCAAAATCAACTCCATTCCTCAGAATGCTAGCCGTCAGTATTTGTACTCTCTATCACCCAATCCTACTGCCGCCAACGTTACAGCAACCAGTCTGGGCAACTTGAACTTTGTGTGGCGCTCGGAAATGGGAGAAAAAGGACGCATACAAACGAGTGACTTGCATAAACCGGTAAGGACTTCCAAGAGGTTTGATAGTTGATAGAGGGCAATGTAATAAAGGTCTTATCGTCCCGAGATCGAAGAGTGGATAGGAAAAAGCCAGCCTTTCCAAGAACGAAACTTTGAGGTTTGATAGAGGGCAATGTAATAAAGGTCGTATCGTCCCGAGATCGAAGAGTGGATAGGAAAAAGCCAGCCTTTCCAAGAACGAAACTTTTCTATTTAGGATAAATTTGGTCCCCCGCGGAAATCGAACTTGTGGTCTAGTACTTACAAGACAGACGCGCTACCTCCAATAATAACTTTACTAGGCTCGCTAATAACTTTACTACGTGGTCAAACTTTCTTGACTTGGCGGGGCGGAGCGCTCCCGCGCTCCTTAAAATTAACTGTGCTTAATACCTGTGAACGCATCTGCGTTTGACATTTACAACGTTATCCGCATTAAGAAAGCGGCATTTGCTGTAAATCTATCAGAGTATCACGGTTTTGTTTGATTTCAGTTTACGGAAGTTTTTTACTAGGCTCGCTAATAACTTTACAACGCAGTAAAACTTCCTTGACTTGGCGGGGCGGAGCGCTACCGCGCTCCTTAATTTCATGTATAAAATTAATTGTGCTTAATACCTGTGAACGCATCTGCATTTGACACTTACAACGTTATCCGCATTAAGAAAGCGGCATTTGCTGTAAATCTATCAGAGTATCACGGTTTTGTTTGATTTCAGTTTACGGAAGTTCCCGACCTTAGACTATGCGTTCAAGAACTGCCCAATCTAGTTTACATAGATGAACCATTCCAGTTTAAAATCAAGCTCACGAATACTAGGTAATAGAAGATATTTCTTTGAAGAGCAGGAATATAGGTACATACTTAACAAGTATTTAATGCCGGTATTTTGGAAAATAGATCATAGATAGATAATAGTGGCTATGTATATTCAAAGTTTTTCCTGTAATTGAAAAGAGGGAGGAAGAGATGTAATTAAAATGGAGGAAAAGGAAAGGGGGCATACTTAACAAGTATTTAATGCCGGTATTTTGGAAAATAGATCATAGATAGATAATAGTGGCTATGTATATTCAAAGAGTTTTTCCTGTACTTGAAAAGAGGGAGGAAGAGATGTAATTAAAATGGAGGAAAAGGAAAGGGGGATATGGTGAAAAGAGTGCTGCTCTTAATAATTAGAAGTCGACTTTTTTTCATTACCTAATCTTTCTACATTTACTTCAAGTATTTATGTCCGATTTCATTTCCAGTTTCAAACCAATGGACCTGTCCTTGTATTTAGAAAACCTTCTGTCCATGTCGTGGATTGGAGTATCAGGGAGAAAGATTGGCACCTTGGAGTCCAAATCTGAAATCATACTAGCACTCAGCTTGGTTCCCTTGATGACTGGACTACAGGTGAGTATTTCTAGTTATTTACTGGACTGTTATTATTTTATCATTTCAAACCAATTTCATACGGCGCGAACGACACGCAAGTGTTAAAGCGCCTAATGGAAAAAAAAAAAACAATTCCTTATGCTTATAAGATAGATCTGGACTTGGAAAATAAAGTAAGAGGGATTTTTGCTTTGGCAAATGTAGAATTGAGTCAAATTTATTGTCTATTCGAAGTGTTAAGTTTGTCTTCAATGTTGGTTTAATATTTCCGTTTCAGACCATTTCAGGGATCAGGATAAAGGACTCTATGACCAAGAAAAACGTCTTTGAAAACGACAACCTGGCCCAGATATACGTCCTACAAAGGCAACATCTAGAAGATTCTGTAGCCTAACGGAAATAATATCTACAAAGATAAACCATCGCAGCGCCGTTGGTTCAGAGGTCCAACGAGGTAAATGGTTCCTCCTAACTGGAGTAGTAATTTAACTCAAAGAGGAGTATTCATTCGCCAAGTAGCGTGGGAGGGTACCTCTACTCAGCCATAAAATATTTGCACCAAATGCCAACCTCAAAAAAGGTCAGTCTGGTGCTGATCTAACAAGAATGACAAACACCTTGATGGTAATTTCGAAGGATTCTTTCCCACTTTGCTTTGCATAGTTGTGCTTGGAGAGCTAAACCAAAGATTGAAAAGAATTATATTCTCCAAGCTGTCACGTAGGTGTGGGTAACTCATGAGGAAAGAACAGCCTGAGGGTGTTCTGATGGATTATGGGTCCCAACTTCTCCCTTTCTACACCACGCACTGCAGCAACTATCTCCAAAATTTGTCTGAAACATAAAACCCAGATTTTTACTTGAGCTCGGTAAGTATTAGGAACATTTGATAGAAAAATAAGTATACTACAGACGTAATGAAAAAGTATTGAGATCAGTTCAAATTTTAAAAATCCAGAAATGGGAGGAAAGGTAAGTTTTAGGACTTTTAGAGTCCCCTGAATAAAAAAGTGATTTTTAGCCTATGGGTTGTACATATGCACATTTAACATTTAATTTTTCTTTCTTTTTTTTGCCCCTCTGTGACCACATAAATATATGTATTCAAATAATAATTATTTTAGTTACATAATTATGTACTTATTAAGATTTTAAAGGAATAAGTACATATGTATCTGAATTATTCCCAGGCACTTTCGGGATAGGGCTGAAAAGCCCCTTTACTTCAATCAGGTAAATAGTTAAATATTTATTTTATTTGACACATTGACCTGACATCACAAGACAGATATACTGTACTGTATTAAATAAAATTGTTTTATTACAGATGTAAAAATGCTTTCATATTTTTTAATAGGCCACCCACCTACATACATACCTGTATACAACTATACATAGATGTTAACTTACACAATATTCGCAGGCTCGTTTCGACTCTTGACCATTTTATCTGGTTTCCACTGCTCCTTTTTCACCTTTTCATGTTGAGTGCGAATATATGCAAAGCCCGCATGACTGGGTTTTACCTCACACCAAGGACAATCGGTTTCCAATAAGAGTCGATCTTCGGGGATGGATTTTACTGTTTCCAGGTTTTCTTTAGTTTTCAGAGAACTGAAAGGATGGGGAATTTCAATTGTAATTATTTCTTATTTCACGTTATAAGATTAAATCCGTGAGCCAGCTGTCTTGTAAGACGCTTGGTCATGGATTTGATTCCCACCCAGTGTGGCATGAACATTATGCTAAACAGATAAGGTTCATTCTTGGAATGATGTCCATTCTCTCTTAAATCTCAGTCAGACAGATCAAGTGATTCATTGAAAAAAAAAAAATAGGAAATAGGAAAATATCTTTCTTGGTACCACAACTTACCATCCATTAATTCCAATGTAAAATCCTAGGTCAGTTAACTCTACGGCTTGAAAGGGTGTGCCATCAAATGAGTGAATGACCCCCTTCCTGGGTAGTTTTGGAGCATACTCCTTCATGATCTCAATAAAATCTGACTTGGCATTACGGCAGTGGAGAAATAAGGGCAGTTTGTGAGTCACACTCAAGTCCAATTGTTTTCGGAAATATCTGAAATAATAGAGGAGAATAAAATCCATCATTATCAGCAATGTCCTTATCTAGTGAAAAATTTAAAGTTTGAAAGTTACTTAAAATAATAACAATGTTAGTAAAATATTACACCTAAAGTAATAATAAAAACACTTTTTTTTTTTTACTTGAGTTTAACATTGAAATTTATGACATCAAGAAAACTGTGGTGTTACAATAGGCTGACTATCTCCAAGGGATGTGTTATCCTGTGACCATTATACTCAGTGAATTTTTCTTGTACGTCATTTTCCACCACAACTTTTTCTCCAATGAGTCCACACCTCTCCAAGGTACCAAAATCAAAATTAAAACAACTCCCAAACCCATAACCCACTTTTGAATCAGCAAAGAGACTCACTCAACTGCTCCTGGTAAGTATTAGGAACATTTGATAGAAAAATAAGTATACTACAGACGTAATGAAAAAGTATTGAGATCAGTTCAAATTTTAAAAATCCAGAAATGGGAGGAAAGGTAAGTTTTAGGACTTTTAGAGTCCCCTGAATAAAAAAGTGATTTTTAGCCTATGGGTTGTACATATGCACATTTAACATTTAATTTTTCTTTCTTTTTTTTGCCCCTCTGTGACCACATAAATATATGTATTCAAATAATAATTATTTTAGTTACATAATTATGTACTTATTAAGATTTTAAAGGAATAAGTACATATGTATCTGAATTATTCCCAGGCACTTTCGGGATAGGGCTGAAAAGCCCCTTTACTTCAATCAGGTAAATAGTTAAATATTTATTTTATTTGACACATTGACCTGACATCACAAGACAGATATACTGTACTGTATTAAATAAAATTGTTTTATCAGAAATGGGAGGAAAGGTAAGTTTTAGGACTTTTAAGAGTCCCCTGAATAAAAAAGTGATTTTTAGCCTATGGGTTGTACATATCCACATTTAACATTTAATTTTTCTTTCTTTTTTTGCCCCTCTGTGACCACATAAATATATGTATTCAAAAAATACTTATTTTAGTTACATAATTATGTACTTATGTAATTATGTAAGATTTTAAAGGAATAAGTACATATGTATAAATAGTTAAATATTTATTTTATTTGACACATTGACCTGACATCACAAGACAGATATACTGTACTGTATTAAATAAAATTGTTTTATTACAGATGTAAAAATGCTTTCATATTTTTTAATAGGCCACCCACCTACATACATACCTGTATACAACTATACATAGATGTTAACTTACACAATATTCGCAGGCTCGTTTCGACTCTTGACCATTTTATCTGGTTTCCACTGCTCCTTTTTCACCTTTTCATGTTGAGTGCGAATATATGCAAAGCCCGCATGACTGGGTTTTACCTCACACCAAGGACAATCGGTTTCCAATAAGAGTCGATCTTCGGGGATGGATTTTACTGTTTCCAGGTTTTCTTTAGTTTTCAGAGAACTGAAAGGATGGGGAATTTCAATTGTAATTATTTCTTATTTCACGTTATAAGATTAAATCCGTGAGCCAGCTGTCTTGTAAGACGCTTGGTCATGGATTTGATTCCCACCCAGTGTGGCATGAACATTATGCTAAACAGATAAGGTTCATTCTTGGAATGATGTCCATTCTCTCTTAAATCTCAGTCAGACAGATCAAGTGATTCATTGAAAAAAAAAAAATAGGAAATAGGAAAATATCTTTCTTGGTACCACAACTTACCATCCATTAATTCCAATGTAAAATCCTAGGTCAGTTAACTCTACGGCTTGAAAGGGTGTGCCATCAAATGAGTGAATGACCCCCTTCCTGGGTAGTTTTGGAGCATACTCCTTCATGATCTCAATAAAATCTGACTTGGCATTACGGCAGTGGAGAAATAAGGGCAGTTTGTGAGTCACACTCAAGTCCAATTGTTTTCGGAAATATCTGAAATAATAGAGGAGAATAAAATCCATCAGCATTATCAGCAATGTCTTTATCTAGTGAAAATTTTAAAGTTTGAAAGTTACTTAAAATAATAACAATGTTAGTAAAATATTACACCTAAAGTAATAATAAAAACACTTTTTTTTACTTGAGTTTAACATTGAAATTTATGACATCAAGAAAACTGTGGTGTTAGGTGTTACAATAGGCTGACTATCTCCAAGGTACCAAAATCAAAATTAAAACAACTCCCAAACCCATAACCCACTTTTGAATCAGCAAAGAGACTCACTCAACTGCTCCTTAACTGTCAATAATCTAGATCCAGACATTTGTAAACAACAACTTACTTGAGTTGAGTTTCTACAGGGCAGTACTGAACTCTGTCATAATCCAATCCAAACTCCCCAAAGGCTACAACTTTCTTGCCACCCTCTTTGATAATTTTATCCAAAGATTGCAGATAGCCTTCTGGGTCATTTTCAAATTCAGAGCATCTTGTAGGATGACAACCAACTGTTGAATAGAGCCTCTCTAGAGAACAAAAGAGAAATTTTCTGAACTTTGGTGATTTTAAAGAAAATTACCTAACCTAAAATATTCTTTTTTTTTATTACAGTTTGCTAAAGCTGAAAATTGCTAGGTTGTGATTTTTTCTTTTCTTCTTCAAGTAGATTACCTAGGTATGAGGCCAACCCCTTCTCTTGGGGGGGGGGACATACCATCAGACTGAGCAAGCTTTAGGCTGGAAATACTATCTTCCACATTTGTCCCAGTAACGATGATTTTTTCAAGACCTGCATTCCAGGCTCTATTTAGTACATGATCTATGTCTGGTTCATGTTTTTGGTTCTTGCTGGAGTAGAAACCTTCATACATAGCATCCTTTAGATTAGCACCAATATCTGAAACAAGAATTTTTTGTTGAAAGATAAGAAAGCCCTTGTTTTTTGTTTTATACATACTTTTCAATGGGATTTTTCTGATACATAAGTAGATACTCTTCTATAAAAAAAGAAAAGAAAAATCTATATCAAACCACATTCTAATGAAAGATGGAAGTACTTTGATTTAATTTTCTTTATTTAACCAGGACATTCAGGATTGAGACTTAGAAGTACAAATGAATAAATATTATATTTACCTATGTACTTCATTTTCAATGACGGTGTACTCTGGAGATGGGAGAGATGGCAAAATGATAGAAGGCCAAAAACATTCACCAAATTTTTGTGCATCAATCCAACAATGCAGTGACAACTTTGGACCAATGCTTAAAATGTATCTGATGGGTTTACAGGACAAAACACACAAAATGTGAGATTAATGCAATGGCAGGATGAATGATCTGTGTGATGAATTTATTTAGGTACCTATTTAAATCTTCACAATACAAACAACAGCATTAATATCACATCCTGTGTGGACCAGTTAGTGCAATATTGAAGTAGATACCCCAAGAAAAATCACCTAGGTATGTTCCTCAATAATACCTGAACATTACCCAGGTAATACTGTAATACCAAAGAAACCTGTGTTTTACCAGAGGCCATAGACTTCTCAATCTCAACAACACCTGACACCCTCACTCAAAGTTCAAAATATGTAATCATAATCACAATACAATCACATTTTTTTTTTTAGAGGTTTGACAGAGGGAACTGTAACTGCTATGGTCTTATCGTCCCAAAATCAAAGAGAGAAGGAAGACAGGATAGGAGAAAGCCAGCCTTTCCCAGCTTTCTAATCATCCTGATTTCATCTCCGATTTCGTGTCGGAACGAACCCGTATAGCCCGAACAAGCAACTTAGTCCCGAGCTCATATGTGAAAATTGATACCTATTGTTGAGGGAAAAGACGCTCCAACGGGGAGGTTGGAAAGAGATAATCCACCTAAACTCTACATTTTCTTATAGCTTTTTTTCCCAGGTTTCTAACCATTATACTTTTATCCCCGATTTCGTGTCGGAACGAACCCGTATAGCCCGAACAATCAACTTAGTCCCGAGCTCAAAAGTGAAAATTGATACCTATTATTCAGAGAAAAGACGCTCCAACGGGGAGGTTGGAAAGAGATAATCCACCTAAACTCTACATTTTCCTATAGCTTTTTTTCCCAGCTTTCTAACCATTATACTTTTATCCCCGATTTCGTGTCGAAACGAACCCGTATAGCCCGGACAAGCAACTTAGTCCCGAGCTCATATGTGAAAATTGATACCTATTTTTCAGGAAAAAGACGCTCCAAAGGGGAGGTTGGAAAGAGATAATCCACCTAAACTCTACATTTTCCTATAGCTTTTTTTCCCAGCTTTCTAACCAATATACTTTCATTCTCGATTTCGTGTCGGAAGAAACCCGTATAGCCCGAACAAGCAACTTAGTCCCGAGCTCAAAAGTGAAAATTGATACCTATTATTCAGAGAAAAGACGCTCCAACGGGGAGGTTGGAAAGAGATAATCCAAAAACAAACATCCCATCAGGATAAAATCCGCCCCGGGTGGGAATTGAACCCCCGGCCTAGCGCTTACAAATTACAAGGAAGACATGTACAATCACAAGTTGATGATGAGTTAAACAGAAACAGCTATGAACCCCCGGCCTAGCGCTTACAAATTACAAGGAAGACATGTACAATCACAAGTTGATGATGAGTTAAACAGAAACAGCTAATGATTATTATTAACAGTTTTATTATAGCACGCACATGTAACTTTTTATTTATATTACAGTGTAATAATTAGTCTTTTATGGAGCTGATTTATTTGTTCGTTTAAATGTTTCTATACGATTTTGATGGGTTTGATCCAGGCACAAGAGGGGTGTCCGGAATGTTGTTGACAAGGTCTCCTGCAGTGGAGACTTAGGGCTGGATAGGTACCGTCTGATGTTGGAACTACGGGGTGTTGGTGTGACAAAAGTCAAAGGTGGGTAGTAGGGCGGGGGGGGGGATTGAAAGAGTATGAGATAAATAAATTAGTGAATAGATATTGATATTTTTCAGAAATAGGATAATATTGGAGATGGAAGTGATATATATTATGGCCTAGGGCTTCGGAGAGGGAGTTTTGGATATTAAATTTAGTTCTGGATCTATGTAGGGCAGGGCAGTGGATTATTATGTGTTTGATGGAAAGGGAATCGGTATTACAGAAGGAACAGGAAGGGATGTTGACTCTATGAACTCTATCCATTAAATAACCATGGGTGTAATCGTGTAGTGAGCTTATGAAAATATCAAAATTGAAAATTAAAAAATTAAAATATCGAAATTCAAATTTGCCCGCCACATGAAATATTTACCACAGTCGCTTTGGCAATCGTGTAAACGAATCTTTTCTTTCCTCTTTGGGAGAAAAATATCAGCTGTTGAAAAAGACGAAAGTCCAAGGTCATTCAAGCTTCGCTTTTTCTGTTTTCTCGAATTTCTCGTCGAGGTGTTTTGTTTTGTTGTCCGGCATTTTCATTTTGTTTTTGACAAATATAAGAATAAATATCATTTTTTGTGTATTAAGTACAAGGGCTTATCTGGCGTTTTTTACCACGTTAATTATCGGTTTTCTTCAGTTTTATAAATAGCAACTTGCAGGATCTTTTTTTTCATACCCTGCCCTGCCTTCACATCAATCAGCTGATTGCGAGGAAAAAAGTAAACAAACACGCTAAACGATTTTTGTGAAAAATTCCACATGTCCCTGAAGTTACAAACGTTGGTAGAAAAAAATCCAAAAATTATACAGGGTACGACAAAATCCCGACAATTTCGTTGGTAGAAATGTCCCTGAAGTTACAAACGTTGGTAGAAAAAAAATCCAAAAATTATACAGGGTACGACAAAATCCCGACAATTTCGTTGGTAGAAGTTACCAACGAAAAGGTACAAAAGTCAATGGAGGTGTTTTGTTTTGTTGTCCGGCATTTTCATTTTGTTTTTGACAAATATAAGAAAAAATATCATTTTTTGTGTATTAAGTACAAGGGCTTATCTGGCGTTTTTTACCACGTTAATTATCGGTTTTCTTCAGTTTTATAAATAGTGTATTAAAATTGTCGGTGGCAAAATACTGTATTGTGATTGGTTGAAAATTTTTATTGGCTGATGATATGACATATTTTTCACTTGAGCCCACTTTTCTGGGGTTGTGAGGGGCATTGTCTGGCAAGTTGATAGAAAAATGGACAGTTTTTCCAATAGTTTTCCATTGTACATTCCCAGTTACTAGGAAAATAAAGTCTGTAAAGTTGTGAATATGAAAGTTCTGGATTTCATTTCCTAGCAGTTCCTTCAGCTCAGAAGTAAAACTCAACACCTACAATACTGTGTGTTACAATAGATGAGTGATATGGTGAAAGTTTATTTAGAACTGGTGTGTGTAAAACCCTCTCATTCATTTTTGTTTTATCTTCCTGATGAATCCAGTCTATAAATATGTGTCATTGTTTTATCTAAAGAACTTGGTGGATAATGTGAAATTCATGATTTCCTTTTCCCTGACCTCCTTTATTTTGTGATTTTTTGAACCATCAAAATAACATGCATTGTGTATATGTAACTTTCCTCTTTGTTCAACTCCAGTTTGGTAATTAAATTCATAGTTTTTTGTTGTGAATTGTCCTTTTTTATCAGTTTCATTTGATCAGTTAACATTATTTTGAAAAAAGTTTTGGTATAGTTTCCTTGTTGTTGGTGTGTTTATTTAATGGTTCCTGGTGATTTGATAAATATTTTGTGTATCTTCCAATATTCTGCTTATTATTTAATCCAAAACTAGTGTGAATCTAAGTTCTTCAAGATGAAAATTTTCTGTTGGCAAATTCATCTGTCTTGTGTATCATCCATATTTTACTGTCATTAAAAAAAAAAAAAAAATAAATAAAAAAATAAACTTGTCATAGGACTTTCTCATCATCCCCACCATTTGCCTCCTCCTCACCACATACCCTATGGTCCTCCTCGTCACATTATACCTAGACCACCTCCACCTCATTTTGTGGAGAAAACTGAGAAGAGGGACAAATTCCCTAATTATTTGCATCATGTACCCCCCGAGGATGATCCTCTGGCTACAAGAACACTTTTTGCTGGTAACTTGGAATTGGGTATTGCTGATGATGAGCTCAGACGTATATTTGCACGCTATGGGGTGGTTGAGGACATTGATATTAAAAGACCTTTGCCAGGAACTGGTAACGCCTATGCTTTCGTCCGTTATCAAAACTTGGACATGGCTCATCGATCTAAGGTGGAGCTATCAGGCCAGTACATAGGAAAATTTCAGTGTAAAATTGGATATGGTAAAGCTACACCAACCACAAGAATCTGGGTCGGTGGGCTTGGTCCATGGACATCTATCACCCAACTAGAAAGAGAATTTGATAGATTTGGGGCTATCAAAAAGATTGATTATGTAAAAGGTGACAGTCAAGCATATATTCTGTATGAATCAGTTGATGCTGCCACAGCTGCTGTCAAAGAAATGAGGGGATTTCCTTTAGGAGGTCCAGAGAGAAGATTACGTTTAGATTTTGCAGATGTGACTCCATCTACTTCATCTTCATCAGGAAGTACAAGTTACAAATCACGTGGACCTTCTTCACCCTATGCAGATGATGCAGCTGCATCAGCTGGAGACCTTCGTCCTAGGGATGACTATCCTCCATATGAACATTGGGCTCCTGATGGTTATCCTCCACGAATGAGAGGACATGATGTTCCATCAAGAGGACGTGGTGGACCCTACAGACCCCCTGGTATACCTCATGAAGATCCTGAGTGGAGAAGATCAAATGGAGAATTTGACTCTTACAAACATGAATCCTCTTATGCTAAGAGAGGGTCAGATGCAGGATCTCCCAGGCGTAGAAGAGATAGTGACTCAGATTCAGAAGGAAGAACCAATGGAGTTCTAGGACTTGCAAGAAATTTAACAGAGCTATCCAAAAAGTGTGTAGCAACCTGGCAAGGAGCTTTGATTTTGAAGAATTCATTATTCCCAGCTAAATTTCATCTCACTGATGGGGATGTTGATATCATTGATAGTCTAATGAAAGATGAAAACAACAAACATCTCTTGAGAATTACTCAGAGATTACGTCTTGATCAGCCAAAGTTAGAAGATGTTTCCAAACGCATAGCAACATCTATTTCCCATGCAATATTCCTAGGTCTTGCTGGATCAACTGCTTCAATTGCAAGTGATGATGCCTCTGTTCAAACTAGACCCTTACGGAACTTGGTCTCTTACCTCAAACAGAAAGAAGCTGCCGGGGTGATATCTTTGATAAATAAGGACACAGAATCTACAGGGGTTCTGTATGCATTCCCACCTTGTGCTTTTTCAACAGAACTTCTCAAGCGTACAGCTCATGGTCTTACTGATGAGAGTTTAAAAGAAGACCATTTAGTAATTGTTGTTGTTAGAGGTGGTACAGTCTAAATCAGTGCTTGCTTCTTGAAATATACTAGAGAGTAAATTTTTATATTTTGATAATTGAACATTTTTCTTTTATTATTCTTCTGTGAGTGATTCTCTTTAAATGTGCATATGTTGTAGCCTTTAAAATCAAAATCACTCATTCTAAAATTAGATATTGTGGTGTTGTTTACTTTTTTGTGAAAGTTTATTTAGAACTGGTGTGTGTAAAACCCTCTCATTCATTTTTGTTTTATCTTCCTGATGAATCCAGTCTATAAATATGTGTCATTGTTTTATCTAAAGAACTTGGTGGATAATGTGAAATTCATGATTTCCTTTTCCCTGACCTCCTTTATTTTGTGATTTTTTGAACCATCAAAATAACATGCATTGTGTATATGTAACTTTCCTCTTTGTTCAACTCCAGTTTGGTAATTAAATTCATAGTTTTTTGTTGTGAATTGTCCTTTTTTATCAGTTTCATTTGATCAGTTAACATTATTTTGAAAAAAGTTTTGGTATAGTTTCCTTGTTGTTGGTGTGTTTATTTAATGGTTCCTGGTGATTTGATAAATATTTTGTGTATCTTCCAATATTCTGCTTATTATTTAATCCAAAACTAGTGTGAATCTAAGTTCTTCAAGATGAAAATTTTCTGTTGGCAAATTCATCTGTCTTGTGTATCATCCATATTTTACTGTCATTAAAAAAAAAAAAACATTATTTTGAAAAAAGTTTTGGTATAGTTTCCTTGTTGTTGGTGTGTTTATTTAATGGTTCCTGGTGATTTGATAAATATTTTGTGTATCTTCCAATATTCTGCTTATTATTTAATCCAAAACTAGTGTGAATCTAAGTTCTTCAAGATGAAAATTTTCTGTTGGCAAATTCATCTGTCTTGTGTATCATCCATATTTTACTGTCATAAAAAAAAAAAAAAATAAAAAAAAATAAACTTGTCATAGGACTTTTCATAGTACACAGTGAAAGTCCTAAAAGGATATTATTGTTATTTAATCTTATATTGACTATCAGAACAATTGGCTAGTTCAGTGTTCAAGACATACAATTATGTGTGGGTGTCTTTTTTAATGTATTGATATACTGAGTGTGTTAAAATTTAAATTGTGAAAACCAAAGTGTGTAAAGTAAATTATTGTTTTGAGAATGTGAAGATACCAGATTAATTGTTACAAAATTATCATTGGTGTTTTTTTTTTTTTTTTTTTTTTTTTTTTTTTGTTATTATTTTAGGGAGTGTACTCACCATATCTCTTTTAAACAAGATATTAATAGTAATAATACTTCATTTCTAACAGATTTCTTATTGGACAATTACTCTGACACTTTGGTTTAAAAAAAAATATATTATGCTTACGTACCTAGTATAATTATGTAGGTACTCATGTTCAATTATCATTAAAGGTAGTTAAATATACATAGAAAGTAATCATAAAACTAAACTTTTAGAAAATAATGAAAAAAAAATATTTACTCCTCCTCACCTAGTGTTGTTTGTGTAAATAAAGTAAAATACAAATTATTGGTTATAATCATAAGTGCTTTTCAATATTTTATTTATTTTCAATTAAATATACTACACTACATCATTAAAATACAGAAACACTCATATTGTTCTTTTCTCCTTTTTTTTTTTTTTTTTTTTCAAAAAAATCCAAAAATTTGTGGGGTTATTGGCCGGGGGGAAAGAAAGGTGGAGCAAATATTTTGAAGAAAGAGATAATTAATAAAATCAAATACCTACCTGGGTAAATGTGGATAGCAGAAGCATTTGATACAGATTTTGCCAAGCTTGGGGTTTCAATCTCCTCTTCATATACATGTAGGTAGGTAGGTACCTAACTTATATAGAATAGAATTGAATAGATTCTCACCAAACTACTTAATATAAAGTACAAGGTCTATTTGACAATGATGGGTACATTATTAACCAGTACAATATTTTGATGAAAATATTTTCACTACCAGGAAGGATCATTCTACAGAGCAAATTGGCATTTTAAACACCTCGATAATACCAGGAAGATGGTTAAGCTTGCTTTAGCATAGTACTACTTTTAACTATTCAAATGAGCAAGAGAACGTCATGGAATACATTTAGGTAGATTAAAAATAAAATCCTAGAGTATCGAGTAAACTTTGGAACAGCATCCTAGTTTCATGGCAACATCTATCTTTTCTCAGGCTCGACAGGTTCACCTAGCATTTCCAAGACTTCTTTCTCATGTTTTCATGGCAACATCTATCTTTTCTCAGGCTCGACAGGTTCACCTAGCATTTCCAAGACTTCTTTCTCATGTGCCTTATACAATTACCAATTTTGTGTAAGGGTTCTTATGGGCTAAACTAGCCCCTCATATTTCGTACTTCGTAAAGTTAGTAGGTACCTCTCATGGAATACATTTAGGTAGATTAAAAATAAAATCCTAGAGTATCGAGTAAACTTGTGGAACAGCATCCTAGCTATCTTTTCTCAGGCTCGACAGGTTCACCTAGCATTTCCAAGACTTCTTTCTCATGTCTTCTGAACTTTCTCTCCTTGATTATTGGATTATCAGCAATGTCCTTATCTAGTGAAAAATTTAAAGTTTGAAAGTTACTTAAAATAATAACAATGTTAGTAAAATATTACACCTAAAGTAATAATAAAAACACTTTTTTTTTGAGTTTAACATTGAAATTTATGACATCAAGAAAACTGTGGTGTTAGGTGTTACAATAGGCTGACTATCTCCAAGGTACCAAAATCAAAATTAAAACAACTCCCAAACCCATAACCCACTTTTGAATCAGCAAAGAGACTCACTCAACTGCTCCTGGAATCGTTGGTAATTTCTATATAGTTTTCTCGTCGAGGTGTTTTGTTTTGTTGTCCGGCATTTTCATTTTGTTTTTGACAAATATAAGAAAAAATATCATTTTTTGTGTATTAAGTACAAGGGCTTATCTGGCGTTTTTTACCACGTTAATTATCGGTTTTCTTCAGTTTTATAAATAGTATTGGAAAAACATTAAATCCACTACCGTTATTACAATGAAACGTAGCTCCAGTCGTGACACCCCACCCCTACGAAACAAAAGAACCCGTTCCAGCCTCGGAAGGTATGACGATAGTTCTGATGAAAGACTCTCACCAGAAAGAGGACATCGAAGCCGAGCCCGCTCTCCTCCTAGTCCTAGACCTCGCTATGCGTATGAATATCGCGATGAATATGGAAGAACTAGGGAGGCTGTATCTGACAGGCCTCCCTCCTACAAGGTTCTCTGTGTAAGTGCCCTTCATCCTAAGGCCAGTGACGAACTTATCAAAGACACTTTGTATCGTGAGTACAAGAAATTTGGAGACCTGAGTATTAGGCTATCACATGATTTAGATGAAAGAGTGGCTTATGTTTGCTTTAGAAGTGCTGAAGATGCAAGAGATGCTAAGCACAGTAAGCCTCGTATAATTTTATATGATAAGGTTGCTGTTGTGGATCCTGTATATGAAACACATGCCAGTAGAAGTCGTCCAAGGTCTCGTAGTTACAGCCCTCCACCCCCAGAGTATGACAGATATTACTCGAGATCCCCTGTGTTAGAGAGAAGGCCTGGGCTTCCTCCTCCATTACCTCACCCAGGAGAGAGACCCTATGGCTATGGTCCTCCTGTACTGAGACACGAGTTCAGGAGAGATATACCTCCACATCATGTTGTTCTACCTCATCATGAGTTTCTACCAAGAGGTCCCCCACTCCACCACATCCCTCCTCATCATCCTACTTATCTGAAACAGGAAAATTAAACATGTTGACTGTAAACATGTAATAGTAAAAGAGAAGGTACCTACTGATAAATCCTTGAGTACCTACTGTTGGAAAATTGAATCCTCTTATAATTTGAATCTTGGCACTTTTAAACTTTGTGTATTAAAATTGTCGGTGGCAAAATACTGTATTGTGATTGGTTGAAAATTTTTATTTTTATTGGCTGATGATATGACATATTTTTCACTTGAGCCCACTTTTCTGGGGTTGTGAGGGGCATTGTCTGGCAAGTTGATAGAAATCATCCCCACCATTTGCCTCCTCCTCACCACATACCCTATGGTCCTCCTCGTCACATTATACCTAGACCACCTCCACCTCATTGTTGATAGAAAAATGGACAGTTTTTCCAATAGTTTTCCATTGTACATTCCCAGTTACTAGGAAAATAAAGTCTGTAAAGTTGTGAATATGAAAGTTCTGGATTTCATTTCCTAGCAGTTCCTTCAGCTCAGAAGTAAAACTCAACACCTACAATACTGTGTGTTACAATAGATGAGTGATATGCAAGCACAATTGTGGCCAAGTGGATAAAAAGCATTAAGCTCTGAACTCACCAAGCGCAACGTTGCTTAACTGTTAGTGATCCGTTGGAAATGCCAGGGGTACCTTCAATCAGAAATCTTACCTTGAAGTTTGGCTTTCAGGTTCCTGGACTTTGGGTGAGATCAAGTTTTTTTCCTTCAGATGTTTTTCATTAAATAGAGGTAACCACGTATAGTATGCAGCACCTACACCTAGTACTGTAGCTAGAAAAAGCTTATCGAATCCCAGACCAACCAGAAATCGAGGTTTTCGGATAAAAAATCCCGATTTCTTCATTGAAAGCTGAAAAGGAAAAACTTCTGAAGTTGAACACTTGAACTTGAAGTGAAAATTGAAATTTTGCCGCCATTGATAAACAATCTGTGCAAAGAGGTTTCGTTTCACACGGGCTCAAAACAACGCAAATGGGCCCGTTGCCAAAAAAAAACGTGTCACAAAGTCTCACAATCGGAGTTCAAGTTTTATAATCTCGGTTTTCAGACTTTTCAGCAAAGCTAAAAAAAAAACGTGTCACAAAGTCTCACAATCGGAGTTCAAGTTTTATAATCTCGGTTTTCAGACTTTTCAGCAAAGCTGAAATTTTTAATCAACCATTAAGATTGCTTAATCCGAGAGGTGAGTTTAAACTCACTTTGTGGCCCCCAGACTTACCAAAAGTCTTTTTTTAACAATCAGCTATGATTAAGCTGGTGATTCAAATAGGTATGTTTGTGATTGTAAACTCTAAAATACCTAGATCAAAAAAAAAAAAAGAACCAACAAAGTTTTTGTTCATCATAAAATAAATACATATTTTTTTACATCTTAGGTAACTCATTTTATTTCAAATTACAAGAATGATTTCAGTTACAGACAGGCAAAAGACCTACGTAAGAAACGTGTCACAAAGTCTCACAATCGGAGTTCAAGTTTTATAATCTCGGTTTTCAGCAAAGCTGAAATTTTTAATCAACCATTAAGATTGCTTAATCCGAGAGGTGAGTTTAAACTCACTTTGTGGCCCCCAGACTTACCAAAAGTCTTTTTTTAACAATCAGCTATGAAGCTGGTGATTCAAATAGGTATGTTTGTGATTGTAAACTCTAAAATACCTAGATCAAAAAAAAAAGAACCAACAAAGTTTTTGTTCATCATAAATACCTAGGTACATATTTTTTTACATCTTAGGTAACTCATTTTATTTCAAATTACAAGAATGATTTCAGTTACAGACAGGCAAAAGACCTACGTAAGCGATTTTTTTTTTTTAAATCTTACACAGTATATCTAACGCGGGATACGAACCACAGCCCGTCTGGTTGCAAATAGACATCAATAGATAGGTACCTAAACCAATGAGGTACCTAAGTATCTCCCAGTAGTTAACTACCTACACTGATTTTTCCACTACCTACCTAGCTATCAAAGGTGGAAATTAGCCCTTCAAGTCCTGGCGTTACTCATATGTAACAAATCTTACACAGTATATCTAACGCGGGATACGAACCACAGCCCGTCTGGTTACAAATAGACATCAATAGATAGGTACCTAAACCAATTAGGTACCTAAGTATCTCCCAGTAGTTCAGAACATAACACTAAATGTAACTACCTACACTGATTTTTCCACTACCTACCTAGCTATCAAAGGTGGAAATTAGCCCTTCAAGTCCTGGCGTTACTCATATGTAACACCAAACACCGTGTCACATATCAGTAGATTTCGCCTCCAGATGGCTAGACACTAGGTATACGTGTTGAAACTGATAAAATAGATAGTCAAGAAGATGCTCTTTTGTTCTGATTTAGTTTGGCAAAAATATTTGGAGCAGAAGTATGTTTGTGCTTTCACATTAAAAAAAGAGAAAAAAAAATCGAGGGAAAAATAGTTTTCGGTCTTCCTGGTTAGGTATATTGCCAAAGGCAAACTCTACATTTCAAACCTGAAATCCATTGCCCCTTAGCTAACTTGACTGCACAAGTGCATACACTTGTAAATTACTACAATTATTATTTTATAACAGTTATACTTACTAATTACTATACATATAGATCAATAAATAGTTAATAATAATAAAATAACAGGAACTTGTGGGACATGGGTAGTTTTCAACAGGTACCTACTTACTAATTACTATACATATAGATCAATAAATAGTTAATAATAATAAAATAACAGGAACTTGTGGGACATGGGTAGTTTTCAACATCATGCCAATTTTGGGTTGATTTACTAGGTACTTTATAACTTAGCCAAATGGACCTGTAACAGACAAGACATAGGTAGGTAATTTAAAAATGAATTCAAATAACATTTAAAACCTAACTAGGTACCTTATACAATTACCAGTTTTGTGTAAGGGTTCTTATGGGCTAAACTAGCCCCTCATATTTCGTACTTCGTAAAGTTAGTAGGTACCTATCTACTTAGGTATGTACGTCAAAATTTTAAAATATGAACTTATACAATTACCAATTTTGTGTAAGGGTTCTTATGGGCTAAACTAGCCCCTCATATTTCGTACTTCGTAAAGTTAGTAGGTACCTGAGGTAATTTAAAAATGAATTCAAATAACATTTAAAACCTAACTAGATACCTTATACAATTACCAATTTTGTGTAAGGGTTCTTATGGGATAAACTAGCCCCTCATATTTCGTACTTCGTAAAGTTAGTAGGTACCTATCTACTTAGGTATGTACGTCAAAATTTTGGGAAATATGAAGAGCAAGGTTGTAATTTATGGGAACTTACCAAATCCGGGTCCAGATGGTCCTGGACCAAAAGGTCCGAATGGGCCTGGTCCGAAGGGTCCAAAAGGTCCGGGGGTAGGTAGGTACCCATCTACTTAGGTATGTACGTCAAAATTTTGGGAAATACCTATGAAGAGCAAGGTTGTAATTTATGGGAACTTACCAAATCCGGGTCCAGATGGTCCTGGACCAAAAGGTCCGAAGGGTCCAAAAGGTCCGGGGCCGAAAGGTCCCCAAGCCCAGGGAGGAGGGGGGCCCCAGGGGCCAGGTCCTGGGCCCCAGAAAAATATGAAGAGCAAATATGAAGAGCAAGGTTGTAACTTATGGGAACTTACCAAATCCGGGTCCAGATGGTCCTGGACCAAAAGGTCCGAATGGGCCTGGTCCGAAGGGTCCAAAAGGTCCGGGGCCAAAAGGTCCCCAAGCCCAGGGAGGAGGGGGGCCCCAGGGGCCAGGTCCTGGGCCCCAGAATGTTTCAGCAGGGATGAGATCCTGTTTGGAGGTGTCTGTGGCAGGATCGATAGAGGCGGAAGGTTTGTCTTCTGAGACATCAATGATGGCGTTTGCTTCCCGAGATGTCCTCAGGGGGGAACAGATGACGAAGGTGATGAGGGTAACGAAGAGGAACGACCGAAGTGCCTAAAGAGGGAGAGGATAACGAGAGGTATAGACAAATTAATGTGTGTGTACTGTGTATGTCGGAGTCACAATCGGAGCACTTGGTTTTGATTTAAGTTTACCTCCCGGATTAAGCAGTGTGATTGGTTACCTATTTATTATTATTATTATTTTTTTTTTAATCGGATTATACATCTGAGAGACTTACCGGAGTTTAACCTCAAATTCTGGTCCCAGCCATGAGACTACTATAAAGTATGTGCAGTCCAACATCCTATCCTATCCAACATTATGCGTGGTTGGATAGTGACAGGATATTAGAAGAAAAAATCAAGTGGTTGATTGGTAAAGGGAGTACTTAGTTAGCTTAGTTGGTAGTGCGTCTGCCCTGTAAGCGCTACGCCGCGGGTTCGATTCCCGCCCGGGGCGGATTTCATCCTGATGGGATAATGTTCGTTCTCGGAACGGCTGGCTTTCTCCACCTGGCTTCCTTCTCTCTTCGATTTCGGGACGATAAGACCATAGCAGTTACAGTTCCCTCTGTCAAACCTCTTTAAAATGGTTCGATTCCCGCCCGGGGCGGATTTTATCCTGATGGGATAATGTTCGTTCTCGGAACGGCTGGCTTTCTCCTATCCCTCTCTTCCTTCTCTCTTCGATTTCGGGACGATAAGACCATAGCAGTTACAGTTCCCTCTGTTAAACCTCTTTAAAAAAATTCCTTCTCTCTTGATTTCGGGACGATAAGACCATAGCAGTTACAGTTCCCTCTAAAAAAAAAAAAAATTTTCTTCGATTTCGGGACGATAAGACCATAGCAGTTACAGTTCCCTCTGTCAAACCTCTTTAAAAAAAAGGAATACTTGATTGAAGGTTCGGTAACTTTGTGAAGAATGTGAAGGGCCATTCTAACGATTGGATTGTATGAAAGGAATAAAGGAATACTTGATTGAAGGTTCGGTAACTTTGTGAAGAATGTGAAGGGCCATTCTAACGATTGGATTGTATGAAAGGAATATTTTTGGTGGGTGTGCTGAATTTCCTACCTATAGGTATTTTCTACAGAATTAGTCTGAAAGGGAGGAAACACTTAGAAAACCAAAATACTAAAGGGAAATCAATATTTTTGGTGAATGTGCTAAATTTCCTACATATATTTTCTACAGAATTAGTCTGAGAAGGAGGAAACCAAAATGGTAAAGGAGAGTCAATATTTTTGGTGGATGTGCTAAATTTCCTATCAATATTTTCTACAGAATAAGTCTGAGACGGAGGAAACACTTAGGAAATCAAAATGGCAAAGGAAAGTCAATATTTTTGGTGGATGTGCTAAATTTCCTACATATATTTTCTACAGAATTGTTCTGAGAGGGACCGAGGAAGAGTGGAGAAATAGTAGGTACGACAAGATAATTATCTAGGTAGATAGATAGATAGATAGATATACCTATGAATAATGGGTAGTTAGGTTTAATATGAACTTACCGTTGCAGTCATGTTGAATCTTCTGATATGTAGTCCTTCACAATTAGTTTATTAGCCCATATTTTCTACAGAATTGTTCTGAGAGGGACCGAGGAAAAGTGGAGAAATAGTAGGTACGACAAGATAATTATCTAGGTAGGTAGATAGATAGATGGATATACCTATGAATAATGGGTAGTTAGGTTTAATATGAACTTACCGTTGCAGTCATGTTGAATCTTCTGATATGTACCTAGTCCTTCACAATTAGTTTATTAGAACTTCTATTCTCACAGCACTTTTCGAAGTGTCCTCTTCCACTAAACTGTTGGAACTGATAGTGTATCTCTAGCCGGCGGCCTCAGCGGTACCAAGTTTAACAGTTAAATGTTCAGGCAAGTGTTAAAAACTCGAACGTGCAGTTATTAATATTTAATTGCTGATTTGCTATTAACTGGATTCTAAAGTAATGATTAGGTATACATTACCGCGCGACCACGAGATCCGAACATACTGATTCTAGGAATTAGAACGCAGAGGTGGGTCCTTATGTAGATGGTCACAGTAATATATTCTGCTATTTCTGTTCCTGGGTCCTTGTGTACCTACCTACCGTTATAATAGTTAAAATCCTAGGAAAGCATAATACTGTGTGAATAGTTAGGATATTAGAGTACTGATTCGTTTACCTACCTAATTCTCGAAGACGGTTCAAGTTTTGTCAGACGGTAAGCCCGCATTGTACCTACCTGCCTATACCTAGATATCCTAGATATAGAGTGAGCCCCTATTGACGTATTGATAGCATGAGAGTAGTCAATAGTCATACAAGTTGTATGTTCACTGTAAAGTGTAAACTTACCGTTGCACTCATGTTGATTCTTCTGATATGTAGTCCTTCACAATTAGTTTATTAGAACTTCTATTCTCACAGCACTTTTCGAAGTGTCCTCTTCCACTAAACTGTTGGAACTGATAGTGGACATCTCCAAAATGCCCATATTTATACTTGGATATTAATGATTTCTTTACATACAATTATTACAGGTACCAACATAGTAATTAATGTCTCATTAGAAATTAGAAAGGGCAATTAAAAGTTGATTATCGGGGATTTGCTTTCCATTTCTATTACGTAAAATAACTACATATTTGGATTTACCTAAGGACCTGATCAAGTATAACTATCAGATTTTTTTTTATATCTATATATAGATATGTTTTTTTTATCCTTTAAAATCTCACATAGGTACTCACCCCATTCCCTCAATCATAAATTGTCACATTACTCGTATGCAATAACTGAGTAGGTATTCACAACTTGTCTCGATTTGTTTTATAATCTTAGAAATTACTCTTATTCGTATATAGCTGTATGAGTAAACCATCTGAGTTTGAGATTAAAAGTTTAATCTCTTTATATTACGTCACTTTTTTACTTCTAATATGACCGTAAAAAAAAGAGAGAATCAGAAATAATAAACTCACATAGGTACTCACCCCATTCCCTCAATCATAAATTGTCACATTACTCGTATGCAATAACTGAGTAGGTATTCACAACTTGTCTCGAAATCACTCTTATTCGTATATAGCAGTATGAGTAAACCATCAGAACTTTGAGATTAAAAGTTTAATCTCTTTATATTACGTCACTTTTTACTTCTAATTTGACCGTAAAAAAAGAGAGAATCAGACCTTATTCTCGTCTAAATAATAAACTATCCCACATAGGTACTCACCCCATTCCCTCAATCATAAATTGTCACATTATTCGTATGCAATAACTGAGTAGGTATTCAGGTATTCACAACTTGTCTCTCCTGAAAGATCGTGGAAATAATATATCGATTTACGAGATTTCATATTATCTCATTTTCAGATTTTCAGGTATATCGATTTACGAGATTTCATATTATCTCATTTTCAGATTTTCACTCTTCGCTCAGAAATCGGGACAGGCACAAAAGTTCGTCCAGCCAGCAGTTTTCCACATGTTCCCAACGGATCCCTGAAGCTAAGCAACGACGTGTTTGGTTAGTACCTGGGCGGGTGGCTGTCTGATCACTTAGAGCTTGTAATCTATATAGATCTACCTATTTATTCAGCTTCAAGCTGTTATATACCTACCTATAAAGAAGTTGTTTAGTTTGAATTCCAATGAAATGGCAAGGGGGTAAGTAGGTACCTTGCATAGTTATGCAAATAGGTAAATACCGAATACTATTAGGTACATACTACTGGTCTATTATGAGTGTCTACTTTAATACTCCCACTACTGCCTCTGTATGCAGTACCTATATGCAGATATGTAGGTAAGTATTCCTTAGGTAAGTAAACATCTATTTAAATTAATTTTTTATATAAATACCGATAACATTTACATTTCTGAACAGGTGAAAAGAGCAATAAAATCTCAACAAGACATTCACATCCATGTTCCATCTACCGAAAGTTATAAACGAAGTAGATAGGTAGGTACCTTTTTTTGGCCGCCATTTTGAAAAAAAGGCCGCCATTTTGTTCGTATACATGGTTTTCGGTGTCACCCCTTCCTAAAAGTTTTATATGGTCTAAATGAAGGTCCATGCCAAATTTGGTGCTTTCCTGACGAAATGCAGCTTTTTTGACGTTAGGCCACCGACTATAGAAATTACTCTTATTCGTATATAGCTGTATGAGTAAACCATCTGAACTTTGAGATTGAAAGTTTAATCTCTATATATTACGTCACTTTTTTACTTCTTATAATATGACCGTAAAAAAAAAGAGAGAATCAGACCTTATTCTCGTCTAAATAATAAACCAAGTATCTCACATAGGTACTCACCCCATTCCCTCAATCATAAATTGTCACATTACTCGTATGCAATAAGTGAGTAGGTATTCACAACTTGTCTCTCCTGAAAGATCGTGGAAATAATATATCGATTTACGAGATTTCACATTATCTCATTTTCAGATTTTCACTCTTCGCGCAGAAATCGGGACAGGCACAAAAGTTCGTCCAGCCAGCAGTTTTCCACATGTTCCCAACGGATCCCTGAAGTTAAGCAATGACGTGTTTGGTTGGTACCTGGACGGGTGGCTGTCTGATCGCTTAGAGCTGCTAATCTATCTACCTATTTATTCAGCTTCAAGCTGTTATATACCTATAAAGAAGTTGTTTGGTTTAAATTCCAAATTCCAGTGAAATGGCAAGGGGGTAAGTAGTAAGTAGGTACCTTGCATATAGTTATGCAAATAGGTAAATACAGAATACTATTATAGGTACATACTACTGGTCTATTATGAGTTTCTACCTTAATACTCCCACTACTGCCTCTCTGTATGCAGACTATGCAGTATGCAGATATGTAGGTAAGTATTCCTTAGGTAAGTAAACATCTATTTAAATTAAATTTTTATATAAATACCGATAGCATTTACATTTCTGAACTGGTGAAAAGAGCAATAAAATCTCAACAAGACATTCACATCCATGTTCCATCTACCGAAAGTTATAAACGAAGTAGATAGGTAGGTACCTTATAAGTAATTAGGTACATAGGTACCTACTTCATTTGGAGAGCTTTGAAGATGTCTGTCAGCAAGCTCATTAAAACATGGATCTTTATTGAGATATCCGATTTTCAAAGAGAAATGTACATACAGTACCTAGACTCCAAGACCAAAGCTTCAATTCTCTCATAAAATCCTCGAGATATGGCCTCTACGAAATAATTTTATTCACTTTGGTCTGTTAACTCTAACATCTAGAGGCAATCTAAATTATAAGTAATTAGGTACATAGGTACCTACTTTAGGGTTGGGACATCGACATCGATGTTTTGAAAACATCGATACATCGGAACAAAAACATCGATGTCAACATCGATGTTTTTGATTACGATACATCGGATACTCGATATATCGAACTTTGAAAACATCGATGTATCGAACATCGATGTTTTCGTCTCGATGTCCCAACCCTAACCTACTTCATTTGGAGAGCTTTGAGGATGTCTGTCAGCAAGCTCATTAAAACATGGATCTTTATTGAGATATCCGATTTTCAAAGAGAAATGTACATAGGTACTGGTACAGTACCTATAGACTCCTAGACCAAAGCTTCAAATCTCTCATAAAATCCTCGAGATATGGCCTCTACGAAATAATTTTATTCACTTTGGTCTGTTAACTCTAACATCTAGAGGCAATCTAAAGGATTATACTTTATCTTCTGGAAATTTGCTCTAGGCGATTTGACTATCATGAATATCTTTGATATTGGTGAGGATATTTGTTTGGCCGGTGTCAAGAAGGTTACTTTCACCATGATTAACTGTTTTTCATTAATTCCTTGTACCTATTTTTCTAGATTTGAAGTACCTAATCTATAATTTAATGGCCTTACCTGTTCATTTTCATTAAGGTCTTGTAAATAATAATTATTACCTATTCGATCCATTGTACCTAAGTTGAGTTTTTCAAGTGTGATAATACTGTGGCCCGTGGATTAACAGTGCTATATCTATCTTTGGAACACAAAATCGAGTGCGAAACTGTGAGGTGCCTTTGATGTTTTGACCACCGTCTTTGAGAAACAAAAGAAGCGGTCAACTGAGGTAAGGATTTTATTAGGTATCCACCCAGGTACACCTGCTATTTCCTTTTATCCATGGATTTTAAATTAGGTACACATATTGAACAGAGATTTTTATTGAACCACCCAGGTACACCTGCTATTTCCTTTTATCCATCGATTTTAAATTAGGTACACATATTGAACAGAGATTTTTATTGAATAGAGATTACACAAACCTATTGAATATATTCAATATGTAGGTACCTGGTCTGCTACGTAGGTATGGAGTTAGAGTTATAGACACATGTTCTACCTTGGGTTGCCGCAGCACGGACCACCTAATATCCTACAGCGGTAGCCTATACCTCAAATTTGACTTCACCTGGTCTGCTACGTAGGTATGGAGTTAGAGATATAGACACATGTTCTACCTTGGGTTGCCGCAGCACGGACCACCTAATATCCTACAGCGGTAGCCTATACCTCAAATTTGACTTTCGACCTCTTCTACTTTCTACTACCTACCTACCTACATCTAAGTAATTCGCTAATATCGGGAACATATTGACCAGCTTTAGATAAGATGTCTTTTAGAGATTTAGTTAATCTGCTACGTAGGTATGGAGTTATAGACACATGTTCTACCTTGGGTTGCCGCAGCACGGACCACCTAATATCCTACAGCGGTAGCCTATACCTCAAATTTGACTTTCGACCTCTTCTACTTTCTACTACCTACCTACATCCAAGTAATTCGCTAATATCGAGAACATATTGATCGGCTTTAGATGAGGTGTCTTTTAGAGATTTAGTTGTTGAGCTGTGTCCACACGTAGTAAACGCCGTCGATCGATGTCGACTGAAACACTGCCTTGGCAACATAGATTCACCTCGTCGATTGACCATCAATCGATTGGATCAATGGCGTCGACTATGTATGTATGTGTGGACACAGCTTTAGACTGTGAAACTGAGGAGAAACGTTTTAGTTCTAACCCTAGGACCAATTGAACCTTTCCCCATGGAGACAAACATGCCATCCAAAAGTTCAGGTCAAATTCTCCATCTGTTCTACACAAGTTCATCTACATCTAAGTAATTCGCTAATATCGGGAACATATTGACCAGCTTTAGATAAGATGTCTTTTAGAGATTTAGTTATTTAGACTGTGAAACTGGGGAGAAGCGTTCTAACCCTACAGCCAATTGAACCTTTCCCCATGGAGACAAACATGCCATCCAAAAGTTCAGGTCAAATTCTCCATCTGTTCTGCACAAGTTCATAGTACCAAGTTATCTCTAGCCGGCGGCCTCAGCGGTACCAAGTTTAACAGTTAAATGTTCAAGCAAGTGTTAAAAACCCCATATTTTCTACAGAATTGTTCTGAGAGGGAACGAGGAAGAGTGGAGAAATAGTAGGTACGACAAGATAATTATCTAGGTAGGTAGGTAGATGGATAGATAGATAGATAGATAGATAGATAGATAGATAGATAGATAGATTATCTCTAGCCGGCGGCCTCAGCGGTACCAAGTTTAACAGTTAAATGTTCAAGCAAGTGTTAAAAACTCGAACGTGCAGTTATTAATATTTAATTGCTGATTTGCTATTAACTGGATTGATTCTAAAGCAGACAGAATCGATCGACAGAACAAGATAGGCAAATTAAGATTCATTGAGGAGGAAAAAAAGTCTTATCTACCTAGCCCAAAGCCTTATAGTGCTTATAGTGTTATCCGTAGATGGGTATTTTCCTCACTCTCAAAAAATATTCTATCCATATTTTCTACAGAATTAGTCTGAGAGGGAGGAAACACTTAGGAAACCAAAATAGTAAAGGAAAGTCAATATTTTTGGTGGATGTGCTAAATTTCCTACTCATATTTTCTACAGAATTGTTCTGAGAGGGAACGAGGAAGAGTGGAGAAATAGTAGGTACGACAAGATAATTATCTAGGTAGGTAGGTACAGTGAACGCCGTCGAACGATGTCGACTGAAACACTGCCTTGGCAACATAGATTCAACTCGTCGATTGACCATCAATCGATTGGATCAACGGCGTCGACTATGTATGTGTGTGTGGACACAGCTTTAGACTGTGAAACTGGGGAGAAACGTTTTAGTTCTAACCTTCTAACACTAGGACCAATTGAACCTTTCCCCATGGAGACAAACATGCCATCCAAAAGTTCAGGTCAAATTCTCCATCTGTTCTACACAAGTTCATTATTCTAAACACCCTGTATAAAAATTTACATACAGAAAGTCTTTGATGCGTTCGATACCTACCCAATACCTGCATTTTTCATCAATTAAAGTAATGATTAGGTATACATTACCGCGCGACCACGAGATCCGAACATCCGAACCTTATGTAGATGGTCACAGTAATATATTCTGCTATTTCTGTTCCTGGGTCCTTATGTACCTACCTACCGTTATAATAGTTAAAATCCTAGGAAAGCATACTGTGTGAATAGGTAGGATATAGAGTACTGATTCATTTACCTACCTAATTTTCGAAAACGGTTCAAGTTTTGTCAGACGGTAAGCCCGCATTGTACCTACCTACCTATACCTAGATACCCTAGATATAGAGTGAGCCCCTATTGACGTATTGATAGCATGAGAGTAGTCAATAGTCATACAAGTTGTATGTTCACTGTAAAGTGTAGAGACAGCTATGAGTGTAGGCTCTGTGAATAGCTATATTACTGTAGACAGCTCTGTGTATGGATGAGTTTAGATTTAGAGGAATCCAATTATTTCAATTAACAGAAAGAGTGCGAGGGGGGCAAAAGCATCGTTCCCAACTTTAAAGTAACGATAACGAAGCACACATACTTTTGTCATTTGTCTATGTAGAGGTATTGAGTTGGTAATGTACCTTATGAAAAACGAAATTGCCTAGATATTCCTGTGTAACTGTGTAGTGTATTCCTGTGTATGTACCTGCCTACGAAAGTCTACCATTGCTTTTATTATTACTAGGAATTACAGAGGAATGCAATTCTGTGAAAATATTCTAAACACCCTGTATAAAAATTTACATACAGAAAGTCTTTGATGCGTTCGATACCTACCCAATACCTGCATTTTTCATCAATGCAATGATCAATGCACTATGTTTCCATATAATGCACACTTCTTCAAATGATGAACCGGTATATCTATGCAAGTATGCACTACATGGCCGCGGAGTTGTAATAATTCTCGAATTAACGACCATGTTTAATTCGGTGCTCCTGTCTTATTACCTAAAGATAAGATTTAATAACATTATTTACTGCACCTAACTGTAGACAGGCATATAGTTTACAGCATACATACGTAGATACATATGTGTATATTATAGACGTATATTACATATGTTATAGACTCTATTATAGACCTATATACTGTGTATAACAGGTGGATATGCTATTAAGACAGTCATACATGCACTTATTGTCTTTATTAAAAGAAGAAAAAAAGTCCGCCTTGAATGTCTTCATGATTATCAACATTGGGGGCTACATTTACATATATGTAGCTGAAGCGAAAAAAATATACCATTATCTATACAAATCATCCTAACGCACAAAACCCAAAACAGCGTCGGGATTTGAAACTGGACCTCCAACTTGACCTTGCTTGTCACGGTGACCCAATGAATCAGGCCAAGAAAATTTCAACTTCTAAATCGTCTCTAACGGACACGTAATAGAATCCTATTTGGAAATCAATGAATTTCCTCATCCGAATGCAATGATTTCACAGGTTAACAACGGTGCCCGGACAAGGTACTCCAATCCCCTTCAATCAACAAGTATAAAAATGTTTGAGGAAACTATGGAAACAAAAAAACGCAGCTGTCAGTATTTATTTTAGCTCGAACCTGGAACCTGTTGCACTGTAAACAATCACCATTTACGATGACTTCTAACGGAACCACTCAACTGGAAATGTACATCAGCAGGAAAAAATTAGAGCAACCATTATCAAAGAACAATAATTAAATACGTTTATATGGCTTATTTATTCTTTCGTGTTGATACAAACCTTTTTTGTAAACGTTGAACAAGCAGGGATGTCACCAGGAAGATTATGTCTAGGTCTATATGTCTAGGTCTAGAAGTCTAGATACTTTGAGATTATCCGGGAAAAGATTTTCCTCCGTCATTATTTAAATTGTTCTCGCCCACAGTATAATTGTTCATCATGGGCAGTATAATTTTTAAGAGGTTTGACAGAGGGAACTGTAACTGGTAACTGCTATGGTCTTATCGTCCCGAAATCGAAGAGAGAAGGAAGACAGGATAGCGCAAAGCCAGCCGTTCCGAGAACGAACATTATCCCATCAGGATAAAATCCGCCCCGGGCGGAATTTTTTGAAATCAACCCCAATCAGATTGCTTGATCCGAAGTTAATCCAAATACGCTCACTTGTGGCCTCGGCAGCGAAAAGCCATCTAAACTCGCACAGTGTGAGGCTAAAATCCGCAATAGAAAAAGACAATTGGCGTTAATTGATAGGGCTTCCCTGCTGAAAACCAAGGTCTTAGCTGAATGCTTTCTCACATCGTCACGTGCTTTCGAAAGTTTTAAAAGTGCCAACTCGGGAAACGGAATTCATTTGCTATGTCGAGTTAGTTCTCACTTGCAAAAAATTCACGTGGTTGTTTGAGATTTTCGAGCGATTTTAAGGAGTTGAAATCGAGCGATTTTAAGGAGTTGAAATTATTATTGTTGTGACCTTAAATTACCTACCTACCTGTACGAATAATCTAAAGGTGTGTCGACATCGATCGACGGCCGGTCGACTATGTGTGGACACGGGACACACCAGAGATAAAGGGGAAGAGAGTGAGTGAGAGAAAGAGAAGGAGGGAGAGAGAGTTCTAGTGACTAGTGGGATGAGAATAGGGTTTAAGGTGACCACAAGATGTGAAATGCAAAATGTCGACTGATGCCGGCGCAATGATCTTACGTTTAAATTAAAAACCAGGAGAGAAGAACCCAGCTATTAATGAAATCAATTCTTTAATTATTTTCAAAATCATCTAACCACATATTTACCACACGATTGTGACTGGGTAGTGGGTAGTTAGGTATCAAGCTAGGTATAAGTATCATGAGCTATGATATTATTACTGTCACAAAAATCACCTACGATAGAAATGAGTTTTGAGCATTTGAGCTAACAGTTGTACAACATTCAATTCAACCGTGCTCGGCGGATCACAAAAGTTAGGACGTGTGTGGTTGGTATCTGGACTGCTGAGTGCTGATGCATTGGCTGATTGGCTCCTTTGGGTTGGATATAGCTGGATAGATCGAAGGGGGTGGATATACACCCGACATAGGTAACAACATGAGGAGCATAAGGACACCAATAAATTGCGGGGCCGCTGCGCTGACTCGTTCGAATGTATTAAAACATCTACTCGTACCTAAATAATACGTAAAACAAATTATGCGTTTAATTTAAGAGTTCCTTCACCCAAGTAGTAAGCACCTAGTCAGCGGATATGTTGATTTAAGTCTTTTCTCCTTTTAACGTCCTTCGTAGTAAGGGATCCAATTCGCATAATGGCAGTCAATATTGTAGATTATGGGCATTAAATTCCTAGCACGTCTAGATTGTTTTCGTTCTCAACAGCCTCTTCCGGACTCGCTCTCTGAGCTAAGGTCCTTGGTGTGATTGTTCAAAAAAGGGATATTGAAAGTAGATATGTAGGTACTCAGCAACTTGAAATTGTGATCATTTTAGTCCCCAAGTACCTCGTTTTTCTGAGTGAGATTTGGGATTTACTGAAAGTGCCTAAATGTGCAAAGTTACGTAAAATGTACCTACCTCTAAACTTTGGTTCTAGATTCTAGAAGCTTTCTAGCTTTCTTGTCTGGGGACTAATAATTACTTTTTTCCTGCGCTTTGAAAAGTTTGCCGCCCCCTGAGTTAGAGCATTTCATAAAATAGAAACAAATTGAACTGCCAGTTATCTACGTTCTGCGCTAAAGAAAGTCCTCTTTTAAACCTCTCTGGTTCTCTCGATATCTTCTGACCCATAACCTAGAGGTCACTGGGATTGATCAGGGCAGTGTTGGCAAAGTATTGCACTAGGAGAAAAGATTGAAAACGCCGCACAACTGAAACGCCCCCTGAGTTAGAGCATTTCATAAAATAGAAACAAATTGAACTGCCAGTTACGTTCTGCGCTAAAGAAAGTCCTCTTGTAAACCTCTCTGGTTCTCTCGATATCTTCTGACCCCTAACCTAGAGGTCACTGTGGGATTGATCAGGGCAGTGTTGGCAAAGTATTTCACTAGGAGAAAAGATTGAAAACGCCGCACAACTGAAATATAATAATCACCTCATGAGCGATGAAGAGCCATGATGAAACAAATTATTAACCACTGAAATATAATGCATGAGCGATGAAGAACCATGATGAAACAAATTATTTCATCGAACAAAATCGTGATAGTAATCAAAATATTGAAAGCAAACAATATTGATTAGTGTAAGTTTGTTGATTCTGGCGAAAATGATTACCTATTCGTCATTAACATTAACCCTTCGTACCATTGTTGTGAATGCAAGTCTAGTGATGAGTTTGCCATCCTCCATTCGGCGATATATTACCGGCATCCTCACATTGACCTCACCTCACCTATCCTACGCGGGATAGAAAAACCCAGCAGCACACGATTGTCCAGATTACTAATCATTCTAATCAATTAATCATGTTACCCATCCCCCATCCGATTACGAATCATGTGCGACGTAGCTAAACTTATGTGATTCATTGACCATTGGAAACTAGTGCATTCATTGGTAACGCGCTGGCCATCAGGTTACAAAAGAAATGATATAGGATCTGGACGTCCAAAGACAACTATTAGGTATGCCTTTTTTTTTGTCTTTTTTTTTTTTTTTTTTTTTCACAACTGAAATATAATAATCACCTCATGAGCGATGAAGAGCCATGATGAAACAAATTATTTCATCGAACAAAATCGTGATAGTAATCAAAATATTGAAAGCAAACAATATTGATTAGTGTAAGTTGTTGATTCTGGCGAAAATGATTATTCGTCATTAACATTAACCCTTCGTAGTCTCATTGTTGTGAATGCAAGTGCAGGTTAGTGACGGGGGTCCCACCCACCTTTCGGCGACATATTACCCGCATCCTCACTTTAACCGCACCCAGCCTGAGTGGGGCCGAAGAAAAAAAAAAAAAAAAAAAAAAACAAGTTCGGAGGAAAATCTTTTCCCGGATAATCTCAAAGTATCTAGACTTCTAGACCTAGACATAATCTTCCTGGTGACATCCCTGCTTGTTCAACGTTTACAAAAAAGGTTTGTATCAACACGAAAGAATAAATAAGCCATATAAACATATTTAATTATTGTTCTTTGATAATGGTTGCTCTAATTTTTTCCTGCTGATGTACATTTCCAGTTGAGTGGTTCCGTTAGAAGTCATCGTAAATGGTGATTGTTTACAGTGCAACAGGTTCCAGGTTCGAGCTAAAATAAATACTGACAGCTGCGTTTTTTTTGTTTGTTTCCATAGTTTCCTCAAACATTTGTACTTGTTGATTGAAGGGGATTGGAGTACCTTGTCCGGGCACCGTTGTTAACCTGTGAAATCATTATTGCATTCGGATGAGGAAATTCATTGATTTCCAAATAGGATTCTATTACGTGTCCGTTAGAGACGATTTAGAAGTTGAAATTTTCTTGGCCTGATTCATTGGGTCACCGTGACCAGTGCCCTAAATCACCAAAGTATGGAAAAGTATTTACAATTCCATATTTTGATATGATTCGTCCAAATTCAAAATTCTGCTTTTCCATTGGCTATTACACTTGTAAGATACTTTTCCATACAGAAGGTGCAATTTTTGCAAAAAAGGAACCTGTTTTGCAATTTGATATTGCATAAAAAATTGCGGCGTTTTTAATTCCATGAAGAGAGAGAAAGACAGGAAAAAGTAACAAAATAAATTATCATTTCATTAATTTGAGTTCTAGTCATAAGCTCGTAATCTACTTATCTATTATGTATCTATTTATTTGGAAGATATGTTATATCGTCACTTATCGGCAGTGTTCCTTCTGTGATTCTACATTTCCTCCTAGAGGGCTATTTAAGGATCCCGTATGTTGTATTGTACTAAAAATATAAATTATTAAGGAATAGGGGCACCCAGGTGAAACCAATATACATATACTTTACTGATAGAACTACATGGGTACTAGAAAGTACCTACTCATTACTCAAAGGAGCAGGTTCATAAATTAGAAATTAGATGATAGAAAATGATTCATACATTAACCTAACCTCTTGATGATTAACATAAGTGGAATCTCCAATAAAATTAGTCATTACTTTATCAACACACCGAACTTTGACCTTTGGTTCCTCCAAGTAGCAAACTGATAATTGTTTTATCAATATTATTACATGGGTACTATAAAGTACCTACTCATTACTCAAAGGAGCAGGTTCATAAATTAGAATTTAGATGATAGAAAATGATTAAAATTAGTCATTACTTTATCAACACACCGAACTTTGACCTTTGGTTCCTCCAAGTAGCAAACTGATAATTGTTTTATCAATATTATTTATAATGTTATCAGTCATATCAATATTTATTACTGTTAGTTACTATCAGACAGACCATCTTTCATTTATGAGCATGGAACAAACTTAGCAGACCTACCTATTCATCAATGTTTAAAATGTTCCAATATTTCATCTGTACGAAAGAAGATATGCAACGATTCCTCTCTCTAGTAAGAGTACTCAGAGACTTGTTACAAGTGCTGATTTCCCATTTCTCTTCCTTTCAACAACATTCATCTGTCTCGAGAACATTCATCTTGACATTCACGCCTTTCATTCACGAACTCGTCATGGTGCGTAAGATGTCCTATTGATGGGATAACTTATCGACACTCGACAGTCTGCATTGTTTAACAAGCAGTATCCATATTTCATATTCCACAGATGTGTAAAAATATTTCTGCATACTAATGTACCTACTAGAAACATTGTACTTATTTGAATAGTAACCATACATAATCGGAAACAGTTGTGTAGTATTTGGTATGGTTCGTATTGAATGAGGTATGAGGCTTCTACTTGGAGCTACAAGACATTCAGTTGAACGTAGGTGCCAAACAAGGTCTCGATGATTTATACTGGGTCTCCGAAAAGATTTGCCGGGTGTACAGGTACAGTAAAGTATCACCAAATCTTAACATAAGTCACTGGTACGGTCATAGTTTGATGGTTTCTTTAGATGACTGTTGTTGGTTCTTGATTTAGATGTACATTCTACTTTGCAAGGTTTCTTCTTTACTTCAGCACTCCTGTCAGCTTCTGTTTTTGGTTTAAAAGATTTTTCCCCTACACTGAGGACCTTTCTATTTGCTCTATTCCTTGGTTCAGCATCAATATCAATCATCAACGTGTCCTTGAGATTTCCTTTCCATTGTGTTTCTACTTTGGATTTCTTATCAGGTTTGGTCGCTTGCTTAGGAGCGATATCACCTGTAGTTGATGTTTTTGCCGGGACAGCTTTGGTGACCCTATCCCCAATCACTACGGTTTCTTTCTGAAGAGGATAATCTTTTGGTCGCTTGCTTAGGAGGGACATCACCTGTAGTTGATGTTTTTGCCGGGACAGCTTTGGTGACCCTATCCCCAATCACTACGGTTTCTTTCTGAAGAGGATAATCCCCGATTGTAAATATCGGCAGAGGTTTCACAGGATCTTGAATGAGTTTCTTGAGAATGTTGGAAGCCGAAGAGGTTTGGTCGCTTGCTTAGGAGGGATATCACCTGTAGTTGATGTTTTTGCCGGGACAGCTTTGGTGACCCTATCCCCAATCACTACGGTTTCTTTCTGAAGAGGATAATCCCAGTGTAGAAGATTACAGTAATACAGAAAATACATTGGCATAACTTTTTGATATACCTCATGATACAATTATCTATCTCAGATTGATACATTTGGCCCATGGAAGAGGGCAACACAACACAGAAACACAATATTAAAATTAAACACGACTGAAAATGAACATTGATTGGGATTAAATCTATTGGAAATTTGAACAAATAAATAATGGATCTAATTTATATTAAAATTAAACACGACTGAAAATGAACATTGATTGGGATTAAATCTATTGGAAATTTGAACAAATAAATAATGGATCTAATTTATCAGTCTGGTTTTAGAGTTCGGTTTAGGAGTACGTATACGTTTCTGTTCGGATTCTACAAAATTTCTCCTCGTATTTTTTGTAAACAATTTTTTTTAGTTATTTTTAGCGCTGTCTAATTTAATTAAGAAGTGAGTTTAGACTTTAGAGAGCTTCGCGTTTTTTATATTTTTCTGCCAGTGTGAATTAATTCTCAAAAGTTTTGCTCTCTAAGTACCTAAGTACTTCCTTAGGTGTTTTTTTATTTTTATTTATTAGCTTTTTGTCTAGATTTTGTTTCTCATTTTCAATTGATATTGGAGATAGGTGCATCTGCATACCTAAATCTACGAAATTTACATGATCTTTTCATCATTATGATTAACTGTTTTTCATTAATTCCTTGTACCTATTTTTCTAGATTTGAAGTACCTAATCTATAATTTAGTGGCCTTACCTGTTCATTTTCATTAAGTTCTTGTACCTATATAATTACCTATTCGATCCATTGTACCTAAGTTGAGTTTTTCAAGTGTGATAATACTGTGGCCTATGGAGTAACAGTGCTATTATGCTATATCTATCTTTGGAACACAAAATCGAGTGCGAAACTGTGAGGTGCCTTTGATGTTTTGACCACCGTCTTTGAGAAACAAAAGATTGATTGATTGGGAACTAGTCCATTTATTGTCAACGCGCTGCCCATCAGGGTACAAAAGATATAATATAGGTAGGATCTGGACGTCCAAAGACAAGTTAGTATGTATGTCTTTTTTATCATATTTTACCATTTCTCTGTATTAAAAATATGTAATAAGTTTTCAGCCGCCGCGCCGCTAGCCGGTCGGTTTTCCTGTGTGGTTCTCTTAAGTCTCTTAACCAACTTATAAACTGTGACGGTCTTCATAGTCTGTGTGTACCTACTTATAAATACATTATCATAGTTATAAATTAATAATAATAGCAATCTTTTGTGAACATGTCTGTCTGTAATTAATTTTGTAATTTTCTACAAGGGTTAAATGACTTATGCAGAAATTGTATTGTGAAATAACTACTCAAGTAATATTAAATACGGACTTGAACAACTGTGAGAAAATTCTGTAGGTATTTATAGGTAGGTATCTACCTACTCGTATATTTAAGTACCTACCTACATAATCTGTATTATGTAGAGGTAGATACTTTAAGCATCAAATTGTGTATTTTTAATTAATTTGTTTTGTGGATGCTTTGGTCTTCTCAGCACTTCTTTGCCACAGTTCCACTCATTTTGGCTCATTTCTCTATCGTTTGGTTGACAATTTCCTCATCTGGACAAATAGAGGATCGGATGGGTACGGGTTAACCCATGGCAATCATTTTCCGTTTGCCCATTATCTGAAATATAGAAACATTGTACTTATTTGAATAGTAACCATACATAATCGGAAACAGTTGTGTAGTATTTGGTATGGATCGTATTGAATGAGGTATGAGGCTTCTACTTGGAGCTACAAGACATTCAGTTGAACGTAGGTGCCAAACAAGGTCTCGATGATTCATACTGGGTCTCCGAATAGATTTGCCGGGTGTACAGGTACAGTAAAGTATCACCAAATCTTAACATAAGTCACTGGTACGGTCATAGTGGAAAAGATTTGCCGGGTGTACAGGTACAGTAAAGTATCACCAAATCTTAACATAAGTCACTGGCACGGTCATAGTCATCTCACAAACTTGTTCTTTCTAAGAACACCTTGTTGCGTAGCCATCACCCAGTATCTAACTACGCCTTGGGGAATGTCTAGAGTGGGCGAAATCTTCTACCTACTCGTATATTTAAGTACTTACCTACATAATCTGTATTATGTAGAGGTAGATACTTTAAGCATCAAATTGTGTATGATTGTAGAGTAAATTCTTGACATGATTTATCAGATTAAGTCATGATCAGCTCTGTTATCATAAAACCAAATCGTTTTGTTACAAAACATTGGATTACAATATTTGATTATGGGAATATTGTGGTAATGAGGTAAAGAGGATAGGTACACGTGATTACACAAAGTACCTACCATGTAAAGCCACCATAGGCATTGTCCATCCAAGGAGTGCTAGTCAAAATAGGACCTAACAAGCTTCAACTGCAAAACAAACTTCTCAGTTTCCGATTTGCATAGACTTGAAAGCCTCTATGTATATTGTAGAAGAGACGTGCAGAATAGTGGTTGTCCGGAATTTTTGAGATTGAACCCACATCCTAATGATTACCAGGCGAGCTTCTGGTATTACGAGCTGCCAAATGGAATCATCTCCCAGAACCTACACGTTTATGTAAATCTGTCATTGTGTCCTTGAAGAAACTAAAAATATGACCAATCAATACATTATGTAGGTACTATTTACTTGTATCTGCAGCTTAACTCCATACAAGCCCACTCTGAGGCTTAGGGGCAATTGCTCCAAGGGATGGGTTAAGCTTATACGAATCTACAAATTTACTTGTATTGGTCAACAAGACTCTTAAGTCCTCATTCAGACTTAAGCTCCACCTGAGGACCGATGTTGGGGCAATCACCCCAAGGGATGGATTAAGCTTATACGAATCTACAAATTTACTTGTATTGGTCAACAAGACTCTTAAGTCCTCATTCAGACTTAAGCTCCACCTGAGGACTGGAGGGACTCTAGTTCTAGACAGTCTAGTCACTACTGTTTTTACTGCTAACAATCGTCATAGAAAACATTCTTGTTCAGGACCTGTGTTGGTTTGTTCCGATCCGCCGGACTAGATCTCTTTTCCTTCACATCCGCCGGACGTGTTACTCTCGTCTTATCTTTCTCCTTAAGGAACACCTCATTTAGTTCTCGCTTATACAATTCATTGAGGCGCCGATACCGGAATCTCTCATGCTGGTTGAGAAATATCTCGTCCACATCTTTTGGGATGCTCTTGTAGATTTGAAAGTTGGCGATGGACGTGCGAGGCGATTCTTGCTTCCGTTCTGCGGAATGAAGCTTTGCAAGATTCTCAGCAAAGGCTTGGGTGTTGGTAATATCACCCTCTGGGATATTGTCAATTTTACCAGTGGCAGAGGTTTTGTTTGATCTTCCTCCAAGCTTTTTCTTATCCGTTCCCTCATTCTCATTTTTACCGTCTCCTCCTGATTTTGTTTCGTCTGTCTGACTTCTACATCCCACATGGAGCTGTCTGGCGCTACTGAAGGACCCTGGTTTTCCAATCGGAGGGGTTCTCAGAGAAGATGCCATGGTTTGCCATAAGGGAGACACCGGGCTAAATAGTCTAATTAGGGAGTTCATTGTTCAAGGGAATTTTAGTCTGAAAGGATCCTGGTTTTATTTTCTTACTTACTTTACTACCTACTGTACTCTCACATATCTACATAAAAATTTGGACGTGTGAATTGCGTGTTCAGAATTTGAGTATACGGTAAGTAATGTGAACTTGGTCGTGTGGATGGTAGTAGAGCTTATGATAATATTAAACTGGCATGAAAAACCTAGTAAAAAAAACAATCACCTCTTACTTACTACGTAGGTACCTACATACCTATACTCCTGGACAAAATTAGCGCACACCTTAAACTTTTCAGGTTTACTTGACCCCTGGTGACCGAGGGTTAATATTGGTATGTTTAAAAAGGATCTTGGTTTTATTTTCTTACTTTACTACCTACTGTACTCTCACATACCTACATAAAAATTTGGTCGTGTGAATTGCGTGTTCAGAATTTGAGTATACGGTAAGTAATGTGAACTTGGTCGTGTGGATGGTAGTAGAGCTTATGATAATATTAAACTGGCATGAAAAACCTAGTAAAAAAACAATCATCTCTTCCTTACTACGTAGGTACCTAAGTACATACCTACCTATAATATTACTTACTTAGTTGGGACAATGTTTTAAGGTTGTCCGTTAGCCTCTTACTAATTTTTGTCATTGGATCATAAGTACCTACCTATCGACGCCGGGCTAAATAGTCTTATTAGGGAGTTCATCGTTCAAGGGAATTTTAGTCTGAAAGGATCTTGGTTTTATTTTCTTACTTACTTTACTACCTACTGTACTCTCACATACCTACATAAAAATTTGGTCGTGTGAATTGCGTGTTCAGAATTTGAGTATACGGTAAGTAATGTGAACTTGGTCGTGTGGATGGTAGTAGACCTTATGATAATATTAAACTGGCATGAAAAACCTAGTAAAAAAACAATCACCTCTTCCTTACTACGTAGGTACCTAAGTACATACCTATATTACTTACTTAGTTGGGACAATGTTTTAAGGTTGTCCGTTAGCCTCTTACTAATTTTTGTCATTGGATCATAAGTACCTACCTATTTAATCTACATAAACACAAAATACTATAAACACTACATAACTACCTACTTATGTATGTACTTTACATTTCCAAGGATTCCGATTCTGTAACATTGTTCTTTGTACATTTTTAATTAAAAAGACAAAGCTCCAGGCCACTCAGCCAGGTGGGGTTCTAGAGAGACTAGAGTAGTTTTTGTTTCATCTGATGTGTTCATATCACCTCAACATGGTACATGAGTAAAAGTTATGTCTACGAGGTAATAATTATCATTTCTAATTCTGAATACATGTGTTCGAGTATCATGCGGCCTTTTACTACCCAATATTATTTGGTGATACCTTGATACCGTAGGGGTACCAACTTATGTATGTACTTTACATTTCCAAGGATTCCGATTCTGTAACATTGTTCTTTGTACATTTTTAATTAGACAAAGCTCCAGGCCACTCAGCCAGGTGGGGTTCTAGAGAGACTAGAGTAGTTTTTGTTTCATCTGATGTGTTCATATCACCTCATCATGGTACATGAGTAAAAGTTACGTCTACGAGGTAATATCATTTCTAATTCTGAATACATGTGTTCGAGTATCATGCGGCCTTTTACTACCCAATATTATTTGGTGATACCTTGATACCGTAGGTACCTAACCAACACCAAACCACCTTAACAGCCTGTCAGGTTAACAGCTCTAGCCCTGCAAAGGCTATACTTAGGTACAAATCAAATGGAACCCAACAAAGTGTTAGCTAAACAGGCCTTCTATGGACTGAAAAAATATTGTTGGAATCCACTGTAACCACTATAGGTACAAATCAAATTGAACCCAACAAAGTGTTAGCTAAACAGGCCTTCTATGGACTGAAAAAATATTGTTGGAATCCACTGTAACCGATAAGGTTATCCAATCACAGTTGGTCTAATGACTTGATACAAGACATTAAAAGGTAGGTACTTACTTAAAATTACTTACTTATACCGAGGTACTTACTTAGTTGGGACAATGTTTTAAGGTTGTCCATTAGCCTCTTACTAATTTTTGTCATTGGATCATAAGTACCTACCTATTTATACCTAATCTACATAAACACAAAATACTATAAACACTACATACCTTACCTACTTATGTATATACTTTACATTTCCAAGGATTCTGATTCTGTAACATTGTTCTTTGTACATTTTTAATTAAAAAGACAAAGCTCCAGGCCACTCAGCCAGGTGGGGTTCTAGAGAGACTAGAGTAGTTTTTGTTTCATCTGATGTGTTCATATCACCTCAACATGGTGCATGAGTAAAAGTTATGTCTACGAGGTAATATCATTTCTAATTCTGAATACATGTGTTCGAGTATCATACGGCCTTTTACTACCCAATATTATTTGGTGATACCTTGATACCGTAGGTACCTAACCAACACCAAACCACCTTAACAGCCTGTCAGGTTAACAGCTCTAGCCCTGCAAAGGCTATAGGTACAAATCAAATGGAACCCAACAAAGTGTTAGCTAAACAGGCCTTCTATGGACTGAAAAAATATTGTTGGAATCCACTGTAACCGATACGGTTATCCAATCACAGTTGGTCTAATGACTTGATACAAGACATCAAAAGGTACTTACTTAAAATTACTTATACCGAGGTAGCTAGATACTCTAGATAGACAATATTGCTAAGTGTGTTGATACTTGATACATTAGTTCAAATAGCTAAGTGAGTACCTACTTAAGTACCTAATCAACTCCCACAAATTTAGAAGACTCGAATCATTGCTCAGGTACTGGCAGTAGTTAAAGGTCTTGGAAGCATGTTACAGATACAATCTCAATATCAGAGTGTGCCAGGACCCCATATCTATCCTTAGCTATCTCTATTACTATTATTATCATCACCATTATAATAGAAATCATAGAATAATACCGAGGTAGCTAGATAGCCCATATTGCTAAGTGTGTTGTACATTAGTTCAAATAGCTAAGTGAGTACTTAAGTAATCAACTCCCACAAAGTTAGAAGACTCGAATCATTGCTCAGGTACTGGCAGTAGTTAAAGGTCTTGGAAGCATGTTACAGATACAATCTCAATATCAGAGTGTGCCAGGACCCCATATCTATCCTTAGCTATCTCTATTACTATTATTATCATCACCATTATAATAGAAATCATAAGAATAATAATAACTAATAATAACACTGGTGTTGTGACCTCTAACATATCAACCCCCTGTAGTGAGGGTAGCTAGTGGGCGTCTATGATATCTATGTGGATTTCTTCTAACGAGGTTAAAGGTTCTTTGAAAGGTTTTGAATTAAACTAGATCCAGGTTATGAAGTGAGAATTAAATATGTGTAGGCAACTAACTCTTACTGTTTTTGAGTGGGTGATGCCGATGGTGAGGTTGTTTTCTCAATTTCAGATTTTAGGTAGGTACCTAAAATTTACTATTTTATTTGGTTTCAGTACTTAATTATTTTTTCTTTAAATTAGAGTTTTAAAACTAATTTACTTAAAAGATTTCTTTTATCGTTTAATTAAAAAATGTAGAACCCTTTTCTTCATATTTTACATTTTACAAGCCCTTTGTTTTATGGGTAAAATATTTGTTAATTTATTCTCTAGCACCCTGGCCTAAAGGTGCAGAATATATAAGAGAGCTGATTATGTATGGAAGATAAAAATAGGTATAGGGCAAGTATGAGTATAGGTGCTTAAGTACCTAGGTGTAAAATTATTTTACTTACTTAGGTACCTACTTCCTTCCTTTACCCTACGTATCAAATGTTCAAAGATTAGGCAGGTAGGTATGTACATAGGCAGGTAATTAACTGCTTACCTACCCAAAGCAAGTAATTTGAAATTTCATAGCTTCAGTTTACT